>NW_027596452.1:0-290674 GCF_964194155.1 Cetorhinus maximus
CTTGTAATGTTGTTTTTGAAATGGTTTGGAATGTGATTGAAGATATTTTATGAATAAAGTATATTTTTACAAAAAAAAACAACCTGTTCTTATCAGTTTAATATCTGATACGTCCCTTATCTGGGGACCATATATTAAATTGATTTTTGGAGCAGGGAGATGGAATAGGGGCTTGCTCCGTCCACTCCACGCATCGACCCGGTATTGCAGTATCTCTGGGAACGGTGCACCCTCCCCTTTCCAGGGGATTTTCAATGCTAAAAATAGTTTTCTTACAAACATCTGCTTTCTTTACTTCTCAACATGTACATGTTCCAAAATCCAACTTTCTTTCTTTCTCTCTCTCTCTCTCTCTCTCTCTCTCTCTCACTCACTCACCCGCAGCAGCTACACACAAAAAACACGAACTCTCACCCAACACTCGCCGGCAGGGCCCGCAGCAGATTGGACGCTACGTCCAGATCCCTGATGGAAACAGTTAAGGATGCCAAGCTGCACGACGTCTTCAGCAACCCTGCAGACGGAGCGCAGCGTAGATACACCTGGTCGCGGCCAGACGGGTCCATTCGTTCCAGGATAGACTTCCTGTTTGTGTCCCGTGCATTCACAGTCAGATCCACCGAGGTCAAGCCGGTGTTCTTCTCTGACCACTGCCTCCTACTGGCGGACTGCCACTTGGAGAAGGACCTGAGGGTGGGCAGGGGGGCATGGAAGCTAAATGTGCAACTGCTGACCCCAGAGAACATTGAGGAGCTCAAGAGGGATTACAAAGGTTGGAGAACCGTGAAACCCCTCTTTGAGTCCCTGACACACTGGTGGGAAGCGATCAAGGGAAACATCAAGAGGTTTTTCATCCTCAAAGGCACCCAGAAAGCTAGAAAGGAACAGAGGGAAATGTCCCGACTCCAGAAAAAGATGCAGAATCTGCTGCGGCTGCAGTCGATGGGGGTCGATGTCAAGGAGGAGCTCCAAGAGGTGAAGGGCCAGCAAGCCTCGCACTTTGCCTCGGAGGCCTCCAAGATCATCTTCCGTTCCAGAGTCCGCTCCGTGGAGCAGGATGAGACGTGCTCACGTTTCTTCTTCCAAAAGGTACACAGAGAGCGCTCTGTGATCAGCAGCCTGAAGGAAGAAGACGGCTCAGTAAAGTCATCACGGTCCGACATTCTGAGGATCAGCAAATCCTTTTATGCCGGATTGTATGACGTGAAGCCCACGGACAGCACGGCCTCCCAGTCCTTCCTGTCCTCTATCACGGAGGTCTTAGACCACAGTACGCGGGAGAGCCTGGACAAACCGCTAACTCCTGAGGAACTGACTAAGGCCCTCGAGTCCTTCGAGAAGAGTAAAACCCCCGGAAGCGACGGCTTGCCGGCGGAGTTGTATTCGGCTCTGTGGGACTTGATCGGGCCAGACCTGCTAGGAGTGTACGAGAGTATGCTCCTGGCCGGTAGTATGTCAGAATCCATGAGGAAAGGCATCATCACCCTCATCTACAAGCACAAGGGGGAAAGGGAGGAAATTAGAAATTGGCGACCCATTTCACTGTTGAATGTGGACTATAAGATTCTGTCCAAGGTCATCGCCAACCGGGTCAAATCCGCTCTGGAATTGGTGATTCACCCTGACCAGACCTGCTCTGTGCCAGGCAGGAAGATCTCTGACAGCCTGGCGCTGCTCAGGGATACGATTGCCTATGTACAGGACAGGGGTGTGGATACCTGCCTCATCAGCTTGGATCAGGAGAAGGCCTTTGACAGAATATCGCACACCTACATGGGGGATGTGCTCTCCAAAATGGGCCTTGGGGAGGGAATTCGAAATTGGATCCAACTGCTCTACACTAACATCAGTAGCGCAGTCTCAATCAATGGGTGGGAAACAGATAGCTTTCCGATTAAATCTGGAGTCAGGCAGGGCTGTCCTCTCTCGCCTGTCCTTTTCGTGTGTTGCATAGAACCCTTTGCCGAGTCCATCAGGAACGACCCGGGCATAAGAGGAGTGACGATCCCAGGCAGTGGAGGCACTCAGGTAAAAGCCTCCCTGTACATGGACGACGTCGCCGTCTTCTGCTCGGATCCGCTGTCGGTGCGCAGACTGATGCACATCTGCGACCAGTTCGAACTGGCCTCGGGAGCCAAGGTAAATCGTGGGAAGAGCGAGGCCATGTTCTTTGGGAACTGGGCTGACCGATCCTTTGTCCCCTTCACTGTCAGGGCTGACGGCCTGAAGGTGCTGGGGATATGGTTCGGAGGGACCGGGGCATGCGTTAGAAACTGGAAGGAGCGAGTGGCTATGGTGAAGAGGAAACTGGGCATGTGGGATCGAAGCTCCCTCTCCATTGCGGGTAAGAACCTGGTCATCAGGTGTGAGGTACTCTCGCTGTTGCTGTACGTGGCGCAGGTCTGGCCCATTCCAGACTCCTGCGCGACGGCGATAACTCGAGCCATCTTCCGCTTTATCTGGAGGTCGAAAATGGATCGGGTCCGCAGGGACGCGATGTACAAGCCTCTAGATAAAGGGGGAAAAAACGTGCCCAACATCGCCCTCATACTGATGGCCACCTTTGTGTGCGGCTGCATCAAGCGGTGCGTAGACCCTCAGTACGCAAACACCAAGTGTCACTACGTGCTGAGGTTCTACCTGTCCCCGGTGTTGCGAAGGATGGGTCTGGCCACGCTGCCGCGGAACGCCCCAAGTAGTTGGACCGTGCCGTACCACCTGTCCCTGGTGGAAAAATTGATGCAGAAAAACACCTTTGACCACAAGTCCATCAGGCAGTGGTCAGCACGTAACGTCCTAGAGGCCCTGAGGGATAAGGAGAGGGTGGACCCTGTGGGATGGTTCCCCGAGCAGACTGTCAAAGTCATTTGGCAGAATGCCTCATCGCCAGAACTTTCCAACAAGCACCAAGACGTAGCTTGGCTGGTGGTGAGAAAGGCCCTCCCCGTCAGATCCTTCCTACACGCCAGGAAGCTCACCCCCTCTGCACGTTGCCCTCGAGGTGGCTGTGGTGGGGAAGAGACCGTTGTCCACCTCCTTGTGGATTGTGCCTTTGCAAAGAAAGTCTGGAGAGAGATGCAGTGGTTGCTGTCGAGGTTCATCCCGAGCAGTTCTGTGACACAGGACTCTGTGCTCTACGGGCTGTTCCCAGGGACACACACCGAGACAAACATCAACTGCAGCTGGAGGATCATCAACTCGGTGAACGAGGCGCTTTGGTCTGCCCGAAACTTGTTGGTCTTCCAGCACAAAGAGTTGTCCCCGACCGATTGTTGCGGACTGGCACAATCCAAAGTCCAGGACTACGTGCTGAGGGACGCACTAAAGCTTGGGGCAGCTGCCGCAAAGGCGCAATGGGGAAGGGTCGCTGTCTAAGACCTTTCTACCACAGCGCACCGAGAGACTGGGAACTGTTTAGAGCCCCTCGGGCTGTACAGATCAAAATGAAAGGCTGTAAATGATTGTAATATTGTTTGTACTGATGCACCTGGTGATACATTTTGTAAAAGTTTAACCTGGATTGTACCCTTGTAATGTTGTTTTTGAAATGGTTTGGAATGTGATTGAAGATATTTTATGAATAAAGTATATTTTTACAAAAAAAAAAAAAAAAAATCTGTTCTTATCAGTTTAATATCTGATACGTCCCTTATCTGGGGACCATATATTAAATTGATTTTTGGAGCAGGGAGATGGAATAGGGGCTTGCTCCGTCCACTCCACGCATCGACCCGGTATTGCAGTATCTCTGGGAACGGTGCACCCTCCCCTTTCCAGGGGATTTTCAATGCTAAAAATAGTTTTCTTACAAACATCTGCTTTCTTTACTTTTCAACATGTACATGTTCCAAAATCCAACTTTCTTTCTTTCTCTCTCTCTCTCTCTCTCTCTCTCTCACTCACTCACCCGCAGCAGCTACACACAAAAAACACGCACTCTCACCCAACACTCGCCGGCAGGGCCGGCAGCAGATTGGACGCTACGTCCAGATCCCTGATGGAAACAGTTAAGGATGCCAAGCTGCACGACGTCTTCAGCAACCCTGCAGACGGAGCGCAGCGTAGATACACCTGGTCGCGGCCAGACGGGTCCATTCGTTCCAGGATAGACTTCCTGTTTGTGTCCCGTGCATTCACAGTCAGATCCACCGAGGTCAAGCCGGTGTTCTTCTCTGACCACTGCCTCCTACTGGCGGACTGCCACTTGGAGGAAGACCTGAGGGTGGGCAGGGGGGCATGGAAGCTAAATGTGCAACTGCTGACCCCAGAGAACATTGAGGAGCTCAAGAGGGATTACAAAGGTTGGAGAACCGTGAAACCCCTCTTTGAGTCCCTGACACACTGGTGGGAAGCGATCGAGGGAAGCATCAAGAGGTTTTTCATCCTCAAAGGCACCCAGAAAGCTAGAAAGGAACAGAGGGAAATGTCCCGACTCCAGAAAAAGATGCAGAATCTGCTGCGGCTGCAGTCGATGGGGGTCGATGTCAAGGAGGAGCTCCAAGAGGTGAAGGGCCAGCAAGCCTCGCACTTTGCCTCGGAGGCCTCCAAGATCATCTTCCGTTCCAGAGTCCGCTCCGTGGAGCAGGATGAGACGTGCTCACGTTTCTTCTTCCAAAAGGTACACAGAGAGCGCTCTGTGATCAGCAGCCTGAAGGAAGAAGACGGCTCAGTAAAGTCATCACGGTCCGACATTCTGAGGATCAGCAAATCCTTTTATGCCGGACTGTATGACGTGAAGCCCACGGACAGCACGGCCTCCCAGTCCTTCCTGTCCTCTATCACGGAGGTCTTAGACCACAGTACGCGAGAGAGCCTGGACAAACCGCTAACTCCTGACGAACTGACTAAGGCCCTCGAGTCCTTCGAGAAGAGTAAAACCCCCGGAAGCGACGGCTTGCCGGCGGAGTTGTATTGGGCTCTGCGGGACTTGATCGGGCCAGACCTGCTAGGAGTGTACGAGAGTATGCTCCTGGCCGGTAGTATGTCAGAATCCATGAGGAAAGGCATCATCACCCTCATCTACAAGCACAAGGGGGAAAGGGAGGAAATTAGAAATTGGCGACCCATTTCACTGTTGAATGCGGACTATAAGATTCTGTCCAAGGTCATCGCCAACCGGGTCAAATCCGCTCTGGAATTGGTGATTCACCCTGACCAGACCTGCTCTGTGCCAGGCAGGAAGATCTCTGACAGCCTGGCGCTGCTCAGGGATACGATTGCCTATGTACAGGACAGGGGTGTGGATACCTGCCTCATCAGCTTGGATCAGGAGAAGGCCTTTGACAGAATATCGCACACCTACATGGGGGATGTGCTCTCCAAAATGGGCTTTGGGGAGGGAATTCGATATTGGATCCAACTGCTCTACATTAACATCAGTAGCGCAGTGTCAATAATTGGGTGGGAAACAGATAGCTTTCCGATTAAATCTGGAGTCAGGCAGGGCTGTCCTCTCTCGCCTGTCCTTTTCGTGTGTTGCATAGAACCCTTTGCCGAGTCCATCAGGAAGGATCCGGGCATAAGAGGAGTGACGATCCCAGGCAGTGGAGGCACTCAGGTAAATGCCTCCCTGTACATGGACGACGTCGCCGTTTTCTGCTCGGATCCGCTGTCGGTGCGCAGACTGATGCACATCTGCGACCAGTTCGAACTGGCCTCGGGAGCCCAGGTAAATCGTGGGAAGAGCGAGGCCATGTTCTTTGGGAACTGGGCTGACCGATCCTTTGTCCCCTTCACTGTCAGGGATGACGGCCTGAGGGTGCTGGGGATATGGTTCGGAGGGACCGGGGCATGCGTTAGAAACTGGAAGGAGCGAGTGGCTATGGTGAAGAGGAAACTGGGCATGTGGGATCGACGCTCCCTCTCCATTGCGGGTAAGAACCTGGTCATCAGGTGTGAGGTACTCTCGCTGTTGCTGTACGTGGCGCAGGTCTGGCCCATTCCAGACTCCTGCGCGACGGCGATCACTCGAGCCATCTTCCGCTTTATCTGGAGGTCGAAAATGGATCGTGTCCGCAGGGACGCGATGTACAAGCCTCTAGATAAAGGGGGAAAAAACGTGCCCAACATCGCCCTCATCCTGATGGCCACCTTTGTGTGCGGCTGCATCAAGCGGTGCGTAGACCCTCAGTACGCAAACACCAAGTGTCACTACGTGCTGAGGTTCTACCTGTCCCCGGTGTTGCGAAGGATGGGTCTGGCCACGCTGCCGCGGAACGCTCCAAGTAGTTGGACCGCGCCGTACCACCTGTCCCTGGTGGAAAAATTGATGCAGAAAAACACCTTTGACCACAAGTCCATCAGGCAGTGGTCAGCACGTAACGTCCTAGAGGCCCTGAGGGATAAGGAGAGGGTGGACCCTGTGGGATGGTTCCCCGAGCAGACTGTCAAAGTCATTTAGCAGAATGCCTCATCGCCAGAACTTTCCAACAAGCACCAAGACGTAGCTTGGCTGGTGGTGAGAAAGGCCCTCCCCGTCAGATCCTTCCTACACGCCAGGAAGTTCACCTCCTCTGCACGTTGCCCTCGAGGTGGCTGTGGTGGGGAAGAGACCGTTGTTCACCTCCTTGTGGATTGTGCCTTTGCAAAGAAAGTCTGGAGAGAGATGCAGTGGTTGCTGTCGAGGTTCATCCCGAGCAGCTCTGTGAGACAGGACTGTGTGCTCTACGGGCTGTTCCCAGGGACACACACCGAGACAAACATCAACTGCAGCTGGAGGATCATCAACTCAGTGAAAGAGGCGCTTTGGTCTGCCCGAAACTTGTTGGTCTTCCAGCACAAAGAGTTGTCCCCGACCGATTGTTGCGGACTGGCACAATCCAAAGTCCAGGACTACGTGCTGAGGGACGCACTAAAGCTTGGGGCAGCTGCCGCAAAGGCGCAATGGGGAAGGGTCGCTGTCTACGACCTTTCTACCACAGCGCACCGAGAGACTGGGAACTGTTTAGAGCCCCTCGGGCTGTACAGATCAAAATGAAAGGCTGTAAATGATTGTAATATTGTTTGTACTGATGCACCTGGTGATACATTTTGTAAAAGTTTAACCTGGATTGTACCCTTGTAATGTTGTTTTTGAAATGGTTTGGAATGTGATTGAAGATATTTTATGAATAAAGTATATTTTTACAAAAAAAAAAAAAAAAAATCTGTTCTTATCAGTTTAATATCTGATACGTCCCTTATCTGGGGACCATATATTAAATTGATTTTTGGAGCAGGGAGATGGAATAGGGGCTTGCTCCGTCCACTCCACGCATTGACCCGGTATTGCAGTATCTCTGGGAACGGTGCACCCTCCCCTTTCCAGGGGATTTTCAATGCTAAAAATAGTTTTCTTACAAACATCTGCTTTCTTTACTTCTCAACATGTACATGTTCCAAAATCCAACTTTCTTTCTTTCTCTCTCTCTCTCTCTCTCTCTCTCTCTCACTCACTCACCCGCAGCAGCTACACACAAAAAACACGCACTCTCACCCAACACTCGCCGGCAGGGCCGGCAGCAGATTGGACGCTACGTCCAGATCCCTGATGGAAACAGTTAAGGATGCCAAGCTGCACGACGTCTTCAGCAACCCTGCAGACGGAGCGCAGCGTAGATACACCTGGTCGCGGCCAGACGGGTCCATTCGTTCCAGGATAGACTTCCTGTTTGTGTCCCGTGCATTCACAGTCAGATCCACCGAGGTCAAGCCGGTGTTCTTCTCTGACCACTGCCTCCTACTGGCGGACTGCCACTTGGAGGAAGACCTGAGGGTGGGCAGGGGGGCATGGAAGCTAAATGTGCAACTGCTGACCCCAGAGAACATTGAGGAGCTCAAGAGGGATTACAAAGGTTGGAGAACCGTGAAACCCCTCTTTGAGTCCCTGACACACTGGTGGGAAGTGACCAAGGGAAGCATCAAGAGGTTTTTCATCCGCAAAGGCACCCAGAAAGCTAGAAAGGAACAGAGGGAAATGTCCCGACTCCAGAAAAAGATGCAGAACCTGCTCCGGCTGCAGTCGATGGGGGTCGATGTCAAGGAGGAGCTCCAAGAGGTGAAGGGCCAGCAAGCCTCGCACTTTGCCTCGGAGGCCTCCAAGATCATCTTCCATTCCAGAGTCCGCTCCGTGGAGCAGGATGAGACGTGCTCACGTTTCTTCTTCCAAAAGGTACACAGAGAGCGCTCTGTGATCAGCAGCCTGAAGGAAGAAGACGGCTCAGTAAAGTCATCACGGTCCGACATTCTGAGGATCAGCAAATCCTTTTATGCCGGATTGTATGACGTGAAGCCCACGGACAGCACGGCCTCCCAGTCCTTCCTGTCCTCTATCACGGAGGTCTTAGACCACAGCACGCGGGAGAGCCTGGACAAACCGCTAACTCCTGACGAACTGACTAAGGCCCTCGAGTCCTTCGAGAAGAATAAAACCCCCGGAAGCGACGGCTTGCCGGCGGAGTTGTATTGGGCTCTGTGGGACTTGATCGGGCCAGACCTGCTAGGAGTGTACGAGAGAATGCTCCTGGCCGGTAGTATGTCAGAATCCATGAGGAAAGGCATCATCACCCTCATCTACAAGCACAAGGGGGAAAGGGAGGAAATTAGAAATTGGCGACCCATTTCACTGTTGAATGTGGACTATAAGATTCTGTCCAAGGTCATCGCCAACCGGGTCAAATCCGCTCTGGAATTGGTGATTCACCCTGACCAGACCTGCTCTGTGCCAGGCAGGAAGATCTCTGACAGTATGGCGCTGCTCAGGGATACGATTGCCTATGTACAGGACAGGGGTGTGGATACCTGCCTCATCAGCTTGGATCAGGAGAAGGCCTTTGACAGAATATCGCACACCTACATGGGGGATGTGCTCTCCAAAATGGGCTTTGGGGAGGGAATTCGAAATTGGATCCAACTGCTCTACACTAACATCAGTAGCGCAGTCTCAATCAATGGGTGGGAAACAGATAGCTTTCCGATTAAATCTGGAGTCAGGCAGGGCTGTCCTCTCTCGCCTGTCCTTTTCGTGTGTTGCATAGAACCCTTTGCCGAGTCCATCAGGAACGACCCGGGCATAAGAGGAGTGACGATCCCAGGCAGTGGAGGCACTCAGGTAAAAGCCTCCCTGTACATGGACGACGTCGCCGTCTTCTGCTCGGATCCGCTGTCGGTGCGCAGACTGATGCACATCTGCGACCAGTTCGAACTGGCCTCGGGAGCCAAGGTAAATCGTGGGAAGAGCGAGGCCATGTTCTTTGGGAACTGGGCTGACCGATCCTTTGTCCCCTTCACTGTCAGGGCTGACGGCCTGAAGGTGCTGGGGATATGGTTCGGAGGGACCGGGGCATGCGTTAGAAACTGGAAGGAGCGAGTGGCTATGGTGAAGAGGAAACTGGGCATGTGGGATCGACGCTCCCTCTCCATTGCGGGTAAGAACCTGGTCATCAGGTGTGAGGTACTCTCGCTGTTGCTGTACGTGGCGCAGGTCTGGCCCATTCCAGACTCCTGCGCGACGGCGATAACTCGAGCCATCTTCCGCTTTATCTGGAGGTCGAAAATGGATCGGGTCCGCAGGGACGCGATGTACAAGCCTCTAGATAAAGGGGGAAAAAACGTGCCCAACATCGCCCTCATACTGATGGCCACCTTTGTGTGCGGCTGCATCAAGCGGTGCGTAGACCCTCAGTACGCAAACACCAAGTGTCACTACGTGCTGAGGTTCTACCTGTCCCCGGTGTTGCGAAGGATGGGTCTGGCCACGCTGCCGCGGAACGCTCCAAGTAGTTGGACCGTGCCGTACCACCTGTCCCTGGTGGAAAAATTGATGCAGAAAAACACCTTTGACCACAAGTCCATCAGGCAGTGGTCAGCACGTAACGTCCTAGAGGCCCTGAGGGATAAGGAGAGGGTGGACCCTGTGGGATGGTTCCCCGAGCAGACTGTCAAAGTCATTTGGCAGAATGCCTCATCGCCAGAACTTTCCAACAAGCACCAAGACGTAGCTTGGCTGGTGGTGAGAAAGGCCCTCCCCGTCAGATCCTTCCTACACGCCAGGAGTCTCACCCCCTCTGCACGTTGCCCTCGAGGTGGCTGTGGTGGGGAAGAGACCGTTGTCCACCTCCTTGTGGATTGTGCCTTTGCAAAGAAAGTCTGGAGAGAGATGCAGTGGTTGCTGTCGAGGTTCATCCCGAGCAGTTCTGTGACACAGGACTCTGTGCTCTACGGGCTCTTCCCAGGGACACACACCGAGACAAACATCGACTGCAGCTGGAGGATCATCAACTCGGTGAAAGAGGCGCTTTGGTCTGCCCGAAACTTGTTGGTCTTCCAGCACAAAGAGTTGTCCCCGACCGATTGTTGCGGACTGGCACAATCCAAAGTCCAGGACTACGTGCTGAGGGACGCACTAAAGCTTGGGGCAGCTGCCGCAAAGGCGCAATGGGGAAGGGTCGCTGTCTAAGACCTTTCTACCACAGCGCACCGAGAGACTGGGAACTGTTTAGAGCCCCTCGGGCTGTACAGATCAAAATGAAAGGCTGTAAATGATTGTAATATTGTTTGTACTGATGCACCTGGTGATACATTTTGTAAAAGTTTAACCTGGATTGTACCCTTGTAATGTTGTTTTTGAAATGGTTTTGAATGTGATTGAAGATATTTTATGAATAAAGTATATTTTTACAAAAAAAAAAAAAATCTGTACAGAATATCGCACACCTACATGGGGGATGTGCTCTCCAAAATGGGCTTTGGGGAGGGAAATCGAAATTGGATCCAACTGCTCTACACTAACATCAGTAGCGCAGTCTCAATCAATGGGTGGGAAACAGATAGCTTTCCGATTAAATCTGGAGTCAGGCAGGGCTGCCCTCTCTCGCCTGTCCTTTTCGTGTGCTGCATAGAACCCTTTGCCGAGTCCATCAGGAAGGATCCGGGCATAAGAGGAGTGACGATCCCAGGCAGTGGAGGCACTCAGGTAAAAGCCTCCCTGTACATGGACGACGTCGCCGTCTTCTGCTCGGATCCGCTGTCGGTGCGCAGACTGATGCACGTCTGCGACCAGTTCGAACTGGCCTCGGGAGCCAAGGTAAATCGTGGGAAGAGCGAGGCCATGTTCTTTGGGAACTGGGCTGACCGATCCTTTGTCCCCTTCACTGTCAGGGCTGACGGCCTGAAGGTGCTGGGGATATGGTTCGGAGGGACCGGGGCATGCGTTAGAAACTGGAAGGATCGAGTGGCTATGGTGAAAAGGAAACTGGGCATGTGGGAGCGACGCTCCCTCTCCATTGCGGGTAAGAACCTGGTCATCAGGTGTGAGGTACTCTCGCTGTTGCTGTACGTGGCGCAGGTCTGGCCCATTCCAGACTCCTGCGCGATGGCGATCACTCGAGCCATCTTCCGCTTTATCTGGAGGTCGAAAATGGATCGTGTCCGCAGGGACGCGATGTACAAGCCTCTAGATAAAGGGGGAAAAAACGTGCCCAACATCGCCCTCATACTGATGGCCACCTTTGTGTGTGGCTGCATCAAGCGGTGCATAGACCCTCAGTACGCAAACACCAAGTGTCACTACGTGCTGAGGTTCTACCTGTCCCCGGTGTTGCGAAGGATGGGTCTGGCCACGCTGCCGCGGAACGCTCCAAGTAGTTGGACCGTGCCGTACCACCTGTCCCTGGTTGAAAAATTGATGCAGAAAAACACCTTTGACCACAAGTCCATCAGGCAGTGGTCAGCACGTAACGTCATAGAGGCCCTGAGGGAAAAGGAGAGGGTGGACTCGGTGGGATGGTTCCCCGAGCAGACTGTCAAAGTCATTTGGCAGAATGCCTCATCGCCAGAACTTTCCAACAAGCACCAAGACGTAGCTTGGCTGGTGGTGAGAAAGGCCCTCCCCGTCAGATCCTTCCTACACGCCAGGAGGCTCACCCCCTCTGCACGTTGCCCTCGAGGTGGCTGTGGTGGGGAAGAGACCGTTGTCCACCTCCTTGTGGATTGTGCCTTTGCAAAGAAAGTCTGGAGAGAGATGCAGTGGTTGCTGTCGAGGTTCATCCCGAGCAGTTCTGTGACACAGGACTCTGTGCTCTACGGGCTGTTCCCAGGGACACACACCGAGACAAACATCGACTGCAGCTGGAGGATCATCAACTCGGTGAAAGAGGCGCTTTGGTCTGCCCGAAACTTGTTGGTCTTCCAGCACAAAGAGTTGTCCCCGACCGATTGTTGCGGACTGGCACAATCCAAAGTCCAGGACTACGTGCTGAGGGACGCACTAAAGCTTGGGGCAGCTGCCGCAAAGGCGCAATGGGGAAGGGTCGCTGTCTAAGACCTTTCTACCACAGCGCACCGAGAGACTGGGAACTGTTTAGAGCCCCTCGGGCTGTACAGATCAAAATGAAAGGCTGTAAATGATTGTAATATTGTTTGTACTGATGCACCTGCTGATACATTTTGTAAAAGTTTAACCTGGATTGTACCCTTGTAATGTTGTTTTTGAAATGGTTTGGAATGTGATTGAAGATATTTTATGAATAAAGTATATTTTTACAAAAAAAAAAAAAAATCTGTTCTTATCAGTTTAATATCTGATACGTCCCTTATCTGGGGACCATATATTAAATTGATTTTTGGAGCAAGGAGATGGAATAGGGGCTTGCTCCGTCCACTCCACGCATCGACCCGGTATTGCAGTATCTCTGGGAACGGTGCACCCTCCCCTTTCCAGGGGATTTTCAATGCTAAAAATAGTTTTCTTACAAACATCTGCTTTCTTTACTTCTCAACATGTACATGTTCCAAAATCCAACTTTCTTTCTTTCTCTCTTTCTCTCTCTCTCACTCACTCACTCACCCGCAGCAGCTACACACAAAAAACACACACGCTCACCCAACACTCACAGACAGCACTCTCATCTCACAAACACTCTACCTCACTTATACAAAAACAGCTTTCACTTGCAAATACACCTCTCAAACACTCTCTCAGCTGCACCTTTCGCCTCACAACATTTTAAACCAGCTCTCTGCTGCCGCTGCCGCTGCTGCTGCTGACACAGCAACAAACAAAACTCACACCTCAAAGCTCACACACTTTACACAGCTACTCCGAAACCTCTACATCCACATTCACACAATCCTTACATTGCACAAGGAGCCCATTCCGCCCGTCGTGCCTGCACCAGCTCTCCCGGTGAACATTTCACCTCGTGCCTTTCTCCTGCCTTCTCCACGTAACCCGGCACATGCTTTCTTTTCAAATAATCATCTCATTCCCTCTTCAATTGAACCTGCCTCCGCCGCGCTATCAGGCGGTGCATTCCAGACCCTGACCGCTCGCTGCTCCTATCGCTTTTGCTTCTTTTGCCAGTTACTTTAAACCTGTGCCCTCTCCTTCTCGATCCTTGCCCCGGTGCAAACAGTTTTTCCCTATCTACTCTCTCCAGACCCCTCATGATTTTCAATACCTCTATCAAGTCTCCTCTCGGACTTCTTTTCCCCAAGGAATACAGTCCCAACTTCTCCAATCTTACTTCATAACTCAACTTCCTCGCCCCTGGAACCAAACTCGTAAACCTCTTCTGCACTCTCTCCAATGCCTCCACTACCTTCCTAAAATGCAAGTCAAAATGCAATCCCTCAGAGTCGGCATGGCTTTACGAAGAGTAAATCGTGTTTGACTAATTTGCTAGAGTTCTTTGAAGATGTGACAAGCAAAGTGGATAACGGGGATCCTGTAGATGTAGTATGTCTGGACTTCCAGAAGGCATTTGATAAGGTGCCGCACAAATGATTAATACACAAGATAAGATCACACGCAGCTAAGGGTAATATATTAGCTTGGATAGAGGATTGGCTAACCAACAGAAAGCAGAGAGTCAAGATAAATGGGTCTTTTGTGGATGCCAAGCTGTAACTAGTGGGGTGCCACAGGGTTCGGTCCTCGGGCCCCAACTATTTACTTGGATTCAGGAGTAGAAGGTACTATAGCTAAATTTGCAGATGACACCAAAATAGGTGGGAAAGTAAGTTGCAATGAAGAAATAAGAAATTTACAAATGGATATGGACAGGTTAGGTGAATGGGCCAAAATTTGGCAGATGGAGTTTAACTAAGTTAAATAAGTTTAATAAGTGTGCGGTTATCCATTTTGGTCAGAAGAATAAAAAGGCGACTTATTATTCAAATGGAGAGAAACTTCAGAAATGCTTCAGCACAGAGGGATCTGGGTGTCCTCGCGCACGAATCGCTGAAAGCTAGTATGCAGGTACAGCAGGTAACAAGGAAGGCGAATGGAATCGCTTCTCGGCCTTTTGGCTAAGATCAAGTGTTGCAGGGGCGACACCATGGTCCTGTGGGATGGAAGGGCGATAACCAATCGCAATCCAAATCCATACCGTGGGTTACCTATCACCGTCCGAGTCACGGTGAACCACAGCGAAGGAGGATCACCTATGGATCGGGGCTTCTTCACCAGGAGGATCCTGTTGAAGGCGTGCGGCTTCCAAGCTACGGAGATCTTCACCCTGCAGGACTCCCGCAAAGGCGGTTATTTTGACGTGACGTTCAAGCGGGTGGCAGACTGCGTCCGGCTCCTGAGGGTGTTCGAGGAGAAGAGAGACCTGCCGGAGATGAAAATCCTGACGGCGGAGCCGCACTTTTCTCTGCCGTTGCAACGGGAACGTGTGGTGATGGTGCATGTGTACAACCCCTTCGTCCCTGTCGCCGACGTGGTCACCTTCCTCACCAGGTACTTCGATAAGGTGGGGAGCGGCACCGAGATTCGAGACGACTTGGGGATCTGGACAGGCAAACGCCTGTTTAAGGTCACGCTAAAGACCGATGGTAAGTGAGCCATTTTCCACCCTCCTTCCAGTTTCGCTATCGGGGGAAACCGTGGCTACCTGGTCTACGCTGGGCAACCCAAGCATTGTCGCTCATGCGGCAAGTCTGGTCATGTGGCGGCCAACTGCAGCGCCTCCCTCTGCAAGATCTGCAAACAGGAAGGGCACCAGACAAAAGACTGCAAACAGGCCAAGTGCTGCAACCTGTGTGGCGAGGCAGGTCACCTCTACAGGACCTGCCCCAAACGCTGCCGTACTTACGCACAGGCAGCCAAAGCCGACCAGGGGGAAGCAGAAGAAATGTTTCGTGTCACTCCAACCACCAAGGCCCCCAGGGAGCTCAACGGGACAAAGGAGGACACAGAGAGAGACAAGGTGGAGAAAGAGATTGAGGCAACAGAGAGCCAACCAACAGCACTACCCCCTGAACCTCCCAGTCCTCAGGACAGCGAATCAATGGAGGAGGAGGCAGCAGTGGAAAAGCAGCAGGGGGAGTGGCGGACGGTGAAGAACAAGAACAAGAAAAGTAAGAGGGAGCGAAGAAGAAGCAAAGGCGTTTCCCAGAGAAGCGGCAAGAGGCGTCTCCCATCCGACACGGACGACAAGGGCAGCAGCTCTTCGGATGATGAAGTGCCAGGGCGGCACCGACAGAAGAGGCGGCAAAGCTCCAGGGCGTTGGAGGACGAGACACCCGAGCTCCAGGAAATTGGAGACAACAAGGAGACCAGCGCACCCCAACTTTGCCTGCAACCTGAGGAGGCCAGTGCACCACAGCCCCTGGAATCTGGGAGCAGTGAGGCAATCATCGCACCCCAGCTCCAGGAAGCCCGGAACAGCAACACCCCAGAGGGGGTGAGTTTTGGAGAAGCTTCTCCAGCAAAGGTCATCTCAAAACCCGCTCTCTACGAGAACCTCCAGATGCCACTGGAGCAGAACACGGCCAAGGAGATCTACCTCAGCCCATCCAAAGTGAAGGAATTTGAGCTCACTACGGGTATGAAGGAGCAGACTAAAGGTCTGGGACTCTCAGAGACAGTGGGTTTGGTAGGAGAATAAATGCTTTAAAATGGGTTTAAAGATTGTATCCATAAATGTGCGTAGCATTAAATCTACTACGCGATGTGTTGCGACCTTGGACTACCTAGCCAAGGTCAAAGCTGACCTGTTGTTTCTGCAGGAGTGTGCGATACCGCACCTCAGCTCCTACAGGCAATGGTCACGATGGTGGTCCCACGGGCCATCGATCTGGTCGGGCGGAAACGACTCTCGTTCCTCCGGCCTGGGTATTCTGCTGCGGGGAGGCAACTTCACCGTCTCCGAGGTCAAGGAGGTGGTGGGCGGGCGCCTCCTCGTAGCAGACGTAATGTACAAGAACGCTCCACTCCGGTTAATTAACGTGTATGGCCCGGCACAAGGGGCTGAGCGGCTGGAGGTTTTTCAGCAGCTCCCACTGCTGCTGGCGACCTCCAGGCCGGTCATTCTGGGCGGGGACTTCAACTGCATCATCGATGCGGCTGGACGATCCGGCAGGGCCGGAAGCAGATTGGACGCTACGTCCAGATCCCTGATGGAAACAGTTAAGGATGCCAAGCTGCACGACGTCTTCAGCAACCCTGCAGACGGAGCGCAGCGTAGATACACCTGGTCGCGGCCAGACGGGTCCATTCGTTCCAGGATAGACTTCCTGTTTGTGTCCCGTGCATTCACAGTCAGATCCACCGAGGTCAAGCCGGTGTTCTTCTCTGACCACTGCCTCCTACTGGCGGACTGCCACTTGGAGACGGACCTGAGGGTGGGCAGGGGGGCATGGAAGCTAAATGTGCAACTGCTGACCCCAGAGAACATTGAGGAGCTCAAGAGGGATTACAAAGGTTTGAGAACCGTGAAACCCCTCTTTGAGTCCCTGACACACTGGTGGGAAGTGATCAAGGGAAGCATCAAGAGGTTTTTCATCCGCAAAGGCACCCAGAAAGCTAGAAAGGAACAGAGGGAAATGTCCCGACTCCAGAAAAAGATGCAGAATCTGCTGCGGCTGCAGTCGATGGGGGTCGATGTCAAGGAGGAGCTCCAAGAGGTGAAGGGCCAGCAAGCCTCGCACTTTGCCTCGGAGGCCTCCAAGATCATCTTCCGTTCCAGAGTCCGCTCCGTGGAGCAGGATGAGACGTGCTCACGTTTCTTCTTCCAAAAGGTACACAGAGAGCGCTCTGTGATCAGCAGCCTGAAGGAAGAAGACGGCTCAGTAAAGTCATCACGGTCCGACATTCTGAGGATCAGCAAATCCTTTTATGCCGGACTGTATGACGTGAAGCCCACGGACAGCACGGCCTCCCAGTCCTTCCTGTCCTCTATCACGGAGGTCTTAGACCACAGTACGCGGGAGAGCCTGGACAAACCGCTAACTCCTGACGAACTGACTAAGGCCCTCGAGTCCTTCGAGAAGAGTAAAACCCCCGGAAGCGACGGCTTGCCGGCGGAGTTGTATTCGGCTCTGTGGGACTTGATCGGCCCAGACCTGCTAGAAGTGTACGAGAGTATGCTCCTGGCCGGCAGCATGTCAGAATCCATGAGGAAAGGCATCATCACCCTCATCTACAAGCACAAGGGGGAAAGGGAGGAAATTAGAAATTGGCGACCCATTTCACTGTTGAATGTGGACTATAAGATTCTGTCCAAGGTCATCACCAACCGGGTCAAATCCGCTCTGGAATTGGTGATTCACCCTGACCAGACCTGCTCTGTGCCAGGCAGGAAGATCTCTGACAGCCTGGCGCTGCTCAGGGATACGATTGCCTATGTACAGGACAGGGGTGTGGATACCTGCCTCATCAGCTTGGATCAGGAGAAGGCCTTTGACAGAATATCGCACACCTACATGGGGGATGTGCTCTCCAAAATGGGGTTTGGGGAGGGAATTCGAAATTGGATCCAACTGCTCTACACTAACATCAGTAGCGCAGTCTCAATCAATGGGTGGGAAACAGATAGCTTTCCGATTAAATCTGGAGTCAGGCAGGGCTGTCCTCTCTCGCCTGTCCTTTTCGTGTGTTGCATAGAACCCTTTGCCGAGTCCATCAGGAAGGATCCGGGCATAAGAGGAGTGACGATCCCAGGCAGTGGAGGCACTCAGGTAAAAGCCTCCCTGTACATGGACGACGTCGCCGTCTTCTGCTCGGATCCGCTGTCGGTGCGCAGACTGATGCACATCTGCGACCAGTTCGAACTGGCCTCGGGAGCCAAGGTAAATCGTGGGAAGAGCGAGGCCATGTTCTTTGGGAACTGGGCTGACCGATCCTTTGTCCCCTTCACTGTCAGGGCTGACGGCCTGAAGGTGCTGGGGATATGGTTCGGAGGGACCGGGGCATGCGTTAGAAACTGGAAGGAGCGAGTGGCTATGGTGAAGAGGAAACTGGGCATGTGGGATCGACGCTCCCTCTCCATTGCGGGTAAGAACCTGGTCATCAGGTGTGAGGTACTCTCGCTGTTGCTGTACGTGGCGCAGGTCTGGCCCATTCCAGACTCCTGCGCGACGGCGATAACTCGAGCCATCTTCCGCTTTATCTGGAGGTCGAAAATGGATCGGGTCCGCAGGGACGCGATGTACAAGCCTCTAGATAAAGGGGGAAAAAACGTGCCCAACATCGCCCTCATACTGATGGCCACCTTTGTGTGCGGCTGCATCAAGCGGTGCGTAGACCCTCAGTACGCAAACACCAAGTGTCACTACGTGCTGAGGTTCTACCTGTCCCCGGTGTTGCGAAGGATGGGTCTGGCCACGCTGCCGCGGAACGCTCCAAGTAGTTGGACCGTGCCGTACCACCTGTCCCTGGTGGAAAAATTGATGCAGAAAAACACCTTTGACCACAAGTCCATCAGGCAGTGGTCAGCACGTAACGTCCTAGAGGCCCTGAGGGATAAGGAGAGGGTGGACCCTGTGGGATGGTTCCCCGAGCAGACTGTCAAAGTCATTTGGCAGAATGCCTCATCGCCAGAACTTTCCAACAAGCACCAAGACGTAGCTTGGCTGGTGGTGAGAAAGGCCCTCCCCGTCAGATCCTTCCTACACGCCAGGAAGCTCACCCCCTCTGCACGTTGCCCTCGAGGTGGCTGTGGTGGGGAAGAGACCGTTGTCCACCTCCTTGTGGATTGTGCCTTTGCAAAGAAAGTCTGGAGAGAGATGCAGTGGTTGCTGTCGAGGTTCATCCCGAGCAGTTCTGTGACACAGGACTCTGTGCTCTACGGGCTGTTCCCAGGGACACACACCGAGACAAACATCAACTGCAGCTGGAGGATCATCAACTCGGTGAACGAGGCGCTTTGGTCTGCCCGAAACTTGTTGGTCTTCCAGCACAAAGAGTTGTCCCCGACCGATTGTTGCGGACTGGCACAATCCAAAGTCCAGGACTACGTGCTGAGGGACGCACTAAAGCTTGGGGCAGCTGCCGCAAAGGCGCAATGGGGAAGGGTCGCTGTCTAAGACCTTTCTACCACAGCGCACCGAGAGACTGGGAACTGTTTAGAGCCCCTCGGGCTGTACAGATCAAAATGAAAGGCTGTAAATGATTGTAATATTGTTTGTACTGATGCACCTGGTGATACATTTTGTAAAAGTTTAACCTGGATTGTACCCTTGTAATGTTGTTTTTGAAATGGTTTGGAATGTGATTGAAGATATTTTATGAATAAAGTATATTTTTACAAAAAAAAAAAAAAAAATCTGTTCTTATCAGTTTAATATCTGATACGTCCCTTATCTGGGGACCATATATTAAATTGATTTTTGGAGCAGGGAGATGGAATAGGGGCTTGCTCCGTCCACTCCACGCATCGACCCGGTATTGCAGTATCTCTGGGAACGGTGCACCCTCCCCTTTCCAGGGGATTTTCAATGCTAAAAATAGTTTTCTTACAAACATCTGCTTTCTTTACTTTTCAACATGTACATGTTCCAAAATCCAACTTTCTTTCTTTCTCTCTCTCTCTCTCTCTCTCTCTCTCACTCACTCACCCGCAGCAGCTACACACAAAAAACACGCACTCTCACCCAACACTCGCCGGCAGGGCCGGCAGCAGATTGGACGCTACGTCCAGATCCCTGATGGAAACAGTTAAGGATGCCAAGCTGCACGACGTCTTCAGCAACCCTGCAGACGGAGCGCAGCGTAGATACACCTGGTCGCGGCCAGACGGGTCCATTCGTTCCAGGATAGACTTCCTGTTTGTGTCCCGTGCATTCACAGTCAGATCCACCGAGGTCAAGCCGGTGTTCTTCTCTGACCACTGCCTCCTACTGGCGGACTGCCACTTGGAGGAAGACCTGAGGGTGGGCAGGGGGGCATGGAAGCTAAATGTGCAACTGCTGACCCCAGAGAACATTGAGGAGCTCAAGAGGGATTACAAAGGTTGGAGAACCGTGAAACCCCTCTTTGAGTCCCTGACACACTGGTGGGAAGCGATCGAGGGAAGCATCAAGAGGTTTTTCATCCTCAAAGGCACCCAGAAAGCTAGAAAGGAACAGAGGGAAATGTCCCGACTCCAGAAAAAGATGCAGAATCTGCTGCGGCTGCAGTCGATGGGGGTCGATGTCAAGGAGGAGCTCCAAGAGGTGAAGGGCCAGCAAGCCTCGCACTTTGCCTCGGAGGCCTCCAAGATCATCTTCCGTTCCAGAGTCCGCTCCGTGGAGCAGGATGAGACGTGCTCACGTTTCTTCTTCCAAAAGGTACACAGAGAGCGCTCTGTGATCAGCAGCCTGAAGGAAGAAGACGGCTCAGTAAAGTCATCACGGTCCGACATTCTGAGGATCAGCAAATCCTTTTATGCCGGACTGTATGACGTGAAGCCCACGGACAGCACGGCCTCCCAGTCCTTCCTGTCCTCTATCACGGAGGTCTTAGACCACAGTACGCGAGAGAGCCTGGACAAACCGCTAACTCCTGACGAACTGACTAAGGCCCTCGAGTCCTTCGAGAAGAGTAAAACCCCCGGAAGCGACGGCTTGCCGGCGGAGTTGTATTGGGCTCTGCGGGACTTGATCGGGCCAGACCTGCTAGGAGTGTACGAGAGTATGCTCCTGGCCGGTAGTATGTCAGAATCCATGAGGAAAGGCATCATCACCCTCATCTACAAGCACAAGGGGGAAAGGGAGGAAATTAGAAATTGGCGACCCATTTCACTGTTGAATGCGGACTATAAGATTCTGTCCAAGGTCATCGCCAACCGGGTCAAATCCGCTCTGGAATTGGTGATTCACCCTGACCAGACCTGCTCTGTGCCAGGCAGGAAGATCTCTGACAGCCTGGCGCTGCTCAGGGATACGATTGCCTATGTACAGGACAGGGGTGTGGATACCTGCCTCATCAGCTTGGATCAGGAGAAGGCCTTTGACAGAATATCGCACACCTACATGGGGGATGTGCTCTCCAAAATGGGCTTTGGGGAGGGAATTCGATATTGGATCCAACTGCTCTACATTAACATCAGTAGCGCAGTGTCAATAATTGGGTGGGAAACAGATAGCTTTCCGATTAAATCTGGAGTCAGGCAGGGCTGTCCTCTCTCGCCTGTCCTTTTCGTGTGTTGCATAGAACCCTTTGCCGAGTCCATCAGGAAGGATCCGGGCATAAGAGGAGTGACGATCCCAGGCAGTGGAGGCACTCAGGTAAATGCCTCCCTGTACATGGACGACGTCGCCGTTTTCTGCTCGGATCCGCTGTCGGTGTGCAGACTGATGCACATCTGCGACCAGTTCGAACTGGCCTCGGGAGCCCAGGTAAATCGTGGGAAGAGCGAGGCCATGTTCTTTGGGAACTGGGCTGACCGATCCTTTGTCCCCTTCACTGTCAGGGATGACGGCCTGAGGGTGCTGGGGATATGGTTCGGAGGGACCGGGGCATGCGTTAGAAACTGGAAGGAGCGAGTGGCTATGGTGAAGAGGAAACTGGGCATGTGGGATCGACGCTCCCTCTCCATTGCGGGTAAGAACCTGGTCATCAGGTGTGAGGTACTCTCGCTGTTGCTGTACGTGGCGCAGGTCTGGCCCATTCCAGACTCCTGCGCGACGGCGATCACTCGAGCCATCTTCCGCTTTATCTGGAGGTCGAAAATGGATCGTGTCCGCAGGGACGCGATGTACAAGCCTCTAGATAAAGGGGGAAAAAACGTGCCCAACATCGCCCTCATCCTGATGGCCACCTTTGTGTGCGGCTGCATCAAGCGGTGCGTAGACCCTCAGTACGCAAACACCAAGTGTCACTACGTGCTGAGGTTCTACCTGTCCCCGGTGTTGCGAAGGATGGGTCTGGCCACGCTGCCGCGGAACGCTCCAAGTAGTTGGACCGCGCCGTACCACCTGTCCCTGGTGGAAAAATTGATGCAGAAAAACACCTTTGACCACAAGTCCATCAGGCAGTGGTCAGCACGTAACGTCCTAGAGGCCCTGAGGGATAAGGAGAGGGTGGACCCTGTGGGATGGTTCCCCGAGCAGACTGTCAAAGTCATTTAGCAGAATGCCTCATCGCCAGAACTTTCCAACAAGCACCAAGACGTAGCTTGGCTGGTGGTGAGAAAGGCCCTCCCCGTCAGATCCTTCCTACACGCCAGGAAGCTCACCTCCTCTGCACGTTGCCCTCGAGGTGGCTGTGGTGGGGAAGAGACCGTTGTTCACCTCCTTGTGGATTGTGCCTTTGCAAAGAAAGTCTGGAGAGAGATGCAGTGGTTGCTGTCGAGGTTCATCCCGAGCAGCTCTGTGAGACAGGACTGTGTGCTCTACGGGCTGTTCCCAGGGACACACACCGAGACAAACATCAACTGCAGCTGGAGGATCATCAACTCCGTGAAAGAGGCGCTTTGGTCTGCCCGAAACTTGTTGGTCTTCCAGCACAAAGAGTTGTCCCCGACCGATTGTTGCGGACTGGCACAATCCAAAGTCCAGGACTACGTGCTGAGGGACGCACTAAAGCTTGGGGCAGCTGCCGCAAAGGCGCAATGGGGAAGGGTCGCTGTCTACGACCTTTCTACCACAGCGCACCGAGAGACTGGGAACTGTTTAGAGCCCCTCGGGCTGTACAGATCAAAATGAAAGGCTGTAAATGATTGTAATATTGTTTGTACTGATGCACCTGGTGATACATTTTGTAAAAGTTTAACCTGGATTGTACCCTTGTAATGTTGTTTTTGAAATGGTTTTGAATGTGATTGAAGATATTTTATGAATAAAGTATATTTTTACAAAAAAAAAAAAAAAAAATCTGTTCTTATCAGTTTAATATCTGATACGTCCCTTATCTGGGGACCATATATTAAATTGATTTTTGGAGCAGGGAGATGGAATAGGGGCTTGCTCCGTCCACTCCACGCATCGACCCGGTATTGCAGTATCTCTGGGAACGGTGCACCCTCCCCTTTCCAGGGGATTTTCAATGCTAAAAATAGTTTTCTTACAAACATCTGCTTTCTTTACTTCTCAACATGTACATGTTCCAAAATCCAACTTTCTTTCTTTCTCTCTCTCTCTCTCTCTCTCTCTCTCTCTCACTCACTCACCCGCAGCAGCTACACACAAAAAACACGCACTCTCACCCAACACTCGCCGGCAGGGCCGGCAGCAGATTGGACGCTACGTCCAGATCCCTGATGGAAACAGTTAAGGATGCCAAGCTGCACGACGTCTTCAGCAACCCTGCAGACGGAGCGCAGCGTAGATACACCTGGTCGCGGCCAGACGGGTCCATTCGTTCCAGGATAGACTTCCTGTTTGTGTCCCGTGCATTCACAGTCAGATCCACCGAGGTCAAGTCGGTGTTCTTCTCTGACCACTGCCTCCTACTGGCGGACTGCCACTTGGAGAAGGACCTGAGGGTGGGCAGGGGGGCATGGAAGCTAAATGTGCAACTGCTGACCCCAGAGAACATTGAGGAGCTCAAGAGGGATTACAAAGGTTGGAGAACCGTGAAACCCCTCTTTGAGTCCCTGACACACTGGTGGGAAGCGATCAAGGGAAACATCAAGAGGTTTTTCATCCTCAAAGGCACCCAGAAAGCTAGAAAGGAACAGAGGGAAATGTCCCGACTCCAGAAAAAGATGCAGAATCTGCTGCGGCTGCAGTCGATGGGGGTCGATGTCAAGGAGGAGCTCCAAGAGGTGAAGGGCCAGCAAGCCTCGCACTTTGCCTCGGAGGCCTCCAAGATCATCTTCCGTTCCAGAGTCCGCTCCGTGGAGCAGGATGAGACGTGCTCACGTTTCTTCTTCCAAAAGGTACACAGAGAGCGCTCTGTGATCAGCAGCCTGAAGGAAGAAGACGGCTCAGTAAAGTCATCACGGTCCGACATTCTGAGGATCAGCAAATCCTTTTATGCCGGATTGTATGACGTGAAGCCCACGGACAGCACGGCCTCCCAGTCCTTCCTGTCCTCTATCACGGAGGTCTTAGACCACAGTACGCGGGAGAGCCTGGACAAACCGCTAACTCCTGACGAACTGACTAAGGCCCTCGAGTCCTTCGAGAAGAGTAAAACCCCCGGAAGCGACGGCTTGCCGGCGGAGTTGTATTCGGCTCTGTGGGACTTGATCGGGCCAGACCTGCTAGGAGTGTACGAGAGTATGCTCCTGGCCGGTAGTATGTCAGAATCCATGAGGAAAGGCATCATCACCCTCATCTACAAGCACAAGGGGGAAAGGGAGGAAATTAGAAATTGGCGACCCATTTCACTGTTGAATGTGGACTATAAGATTCTGTCCAAGGTCATCGCCAACCGGGTCAAATCCGCTCTGGAATTGGTGATTCACCCTGACCAGACCTGCTCTGTGCCAGGCAGGAAGATCTCTGACAGCCTGGCGCTGCTCAGGGATACGATTGCCTATGTACAGGACAGGGGTGTGGATACCTGCCTCATCAGCTTGGATCAGGAGAAGGCCTTTGACAGAATATCGCACACCTACATGGGGGATGTGCTCTCCAAAATGGGCCTTGGGGAGGGAATTCGAAATTGGATCCAACTGCTCTACACTAACATCAGTAGCGCAGTCTCAATCAATGGGTGGGAAACAGATAGCTTTCCGATTAAATCTGGAGTCAGGCAGGGCTGTCCTCTCTCGCCTGTCCTTTTCGTGTGTTGCATAGAACCCTTTGCCGAGTCCATCAGGAACGACCCGGGCATAAGAGGAGTGACGATCCCAGGCAGTGGAGGCACTCAGGTAAAAGCCTCCCTGTACATGGACGACGTCGCCGTCTTCTGCTCGGATCCGCTGTCGGTGCGCAGACTGATGCACATCTGCGACCAGTTCGAACTGGCCTCGGGAGCCAAGGTAAATCGTGGGAAGAGCGAGGCCATGTTCTTTGGGAACTGGGCTGACCGATCCTTTGTCCCCTTCACTGTCAGGGCTGACGGCCTGAAGGTGCTGGGGATATGGTTCGGAGGGACCGGGGCATGCGTTAGAAACTGGAAGGAGCGAGTGGCTATGGTGAAGAGGAAACTGGGCATGTGGGATCGAAGCTCCCTCTCCATTGCGGGTAAGAACCTGGTCATCAGGTGTGAGGTACTCTCGCTGTTGCTGTACGTGGCGCAGGTCTGGCCCATTCCAGACTCCTGCGCGACGGCGATAACTCGAGCCATCTTCCGCTTTATCTGGAGGTCGAAAATGGATCGGGTCCGCAGGGACGCGATGTACAAGCCTCTAGATAAAGGGGGAAAAAACGTGCCCAACATCGCCCTCATACTGATGGCCACCTTTGTGTGCGGCTGCATCAAGCGGTGCGTAGACCCTCAGTACGCAAACACCAAGTGTCACTACGTGCTGAGGTTCTACCTGTCCCCGGTGTTGCGAAGGATGGGTCTGGCCACGCTGCCGCGGAACGCCCCAAGTAGTTGGACCGTGCCGTACCACCTGTCCCTGGTGGAAAAATTGATGCAGAAAAACACCTTTGACCACAAGTCCATCAGGCAGTGGTCAGCACGTAACGTCCTAGAGGCCCTGAGGGATAAGGAGAGGGTGGACCCTGTGGGATGGTTCCCCGAGCAGACTGTCAAAGTCATTTGGCAGAATGCCTCATCGCCAGAACTTTCCAACAAGCACCAAGACGTAGCTTGGCTGGTGGTGAGAAAGGCCCTCCCCGTCAGATCCTTCCTACACGCCAGGAAGCTCACCCCCTCTGCACGTTGCCCTCGAGGTGGCTGTGGTGGGGAAGAGACCGTTGTCCACCTCCTTGTGGATTGTGCCTTTGCAAAGAAAGTCTGGAGAGAGATGCAGTGGTTGCTGTCGAGGTTCATCCCGAGCAGTTCTGTGACACAGGACTCTGTGCTCTACGGGCTGTTCCCAGGGACACACACCGAGACAAACATCAACTGCAGCTGGAGGATCATCAACTCGGTGAACGAGGCGCTTTGGTCTGCCCGAAACTTGTTGGTCTTCCAGCACAAAGAGTTGTCCCCGACCGATTGTTGCGGACTGGCACAATCCAAAGTCCAGGACTACGTGCTGAGGGACGCACTAAAGCTTGGGGCAGCTGCCGCAAAGGCGCAATGGGGAAGGGTCGCTGTCTAAGACCTTTCTACCACAGCGCACCGAGAGACTGGGAACTGTTTAGAGCCCCTCGGGCTGTACAGATCAAAATGAAAGGCTGTAAATGATTGTAATATTGTTTGTACTGATGCACCTGGTGATACATTTTGTAAAAGTTTAACCTGGATTGTACCCTTGTAATGTTGTTTTTGAAATGGTTTGGAATGTGATTGAAGATATTTTATGAATAAAGTATATTTTTACAAAAAAAAAAAAAAAAATCTGTTCTTATCAGTTTAATATCTGATACGTCCCTTATCTGGGGACCATATATTAAATTGATTTTTGGAGCAGGGAGATGGAATAGGGGCTTGCTCCGTCCACTCCACGCATCGACCCGGTATTGCAGTATCTCTGGGAACGGTGCACCCTCCCCTTTCCAGGGGATTTTCAATGCTAAAAATAGTTTTCTTACAAACATCTGCTTTCTTTACTTTTCAACATGTACATGTTCCAAAATCCAACTTTCTTTCTTTCTCTCTCTCTCTCTCTCTCTCTCTCTCACTCACTCACCCGCAGCAGCTACACACAAAAAACACGCACTCTCACCCAACACTCGCCGGCAGGGCCGGCAGCAGATTGGACGCTACGTCCAGATCCCTGATGGAAACAGTTAAGGATGCCAAGCTGCACGACGTCTTCAGCAACCCTGCAGACGGAGCGCAGCGTAGATACACCTGGTCGCGGCCAGACGGGTCCATTCGTTCCAGGATAGACTTCCTGTTTGTGTCCCGTGCATTCACAGTCAGATCCACCGAGGTCAAGCCGGTGTTCTTCTCTGACCACTGCCTCCTACTGGCGGACTGCCACTTGGAGGAAGACCTGAGGGTGGGCAGGGGGGCATGGAAGCTAAATGTGCAACTGCTGACCCCAGAGAACATTGAGGAGCTCAAGAGGGATTACAAAGGTTGGAGAACCGTGAAACCCCTCTTTGAGTCCCTGACACACTGGTGGGAAGCGATCGAGGGAAGCATCAAGAGGTTTTTCATCCTCAAAGGCACCCAGAAAGCTAGAAAGGAACAGAGGGAAATGTCCCGACTCCAGAAAAAGATGCAGAATCTGCTGCGGCTGCAGTCGATGGGGGTCGATGTCAAGGAGGAGCTCCAAGAGGTGAAGGGCCAGCAAGCCTCGCACTTTGCCTCGGAGGCCTCCAAGATCATCTTCCGTTCCAGAGTCCGCTCCGTGGAGCAGGATGAGACGTGCTCACGTTTCTTCTTCCAAAAGGTACACAGAGAGCGCTCTGTGATCAGCAGCCTGAAGGAAGAAGACGGCTCAGTAAAGTCATCACGGTCCGACATTCTGAGGATCAGCAAATCCTTTTATGCCGGACTGTATGACGTGAAGCCCACGGACAGCACGGCCTCCCAGTCCTTCCTGTCCTCTATCACGGAGGTCTTAGACCACAGTACGCGAGAGAGCCTGGACAAACCGCTAACTCCTGACGAACTGACTAAGGCCCTCGAGTCCTTCGAGAAGAGTAAAACCCCCGGAAGCGACGGCTTGCCGGCGGAGTTGTATTGGGCTCTGCGGGACTTGATCGGGCCAGACCTGCTAGGAGTGTACGAGAGTATGCTCCTGGCCGGTAGTATGTCAGAATCCATGAGGAAAGGCATCATCACCCTCATCTACAAGCACAAGGGGGAAAGGGAGGAAATTAGAAATTGGCGACCCATTTCACTGTTGAATGCGGACTATAAGATTCTGTCCAAGGTCATCGCCAACCGGGTCAAATCCGCTCTGGAATTGGTGATTCACCCTGACCAGACCTGCTCTGTGCCAGGCAGGAAGATCTCTGACAGCCTGGCGCTGCTCAGGGATACGATTGCCTATGTACAGGACAGGGGTGTGGATACCTGCCTCATCAGCTTGGATCAGGAGAAGGCCTTTGACAGAATATCGCACACCTACATGGGGGATGTGCTCTCCAAAATGGGCTTTGGGGAGGGAATTCGATATTGGATCCAACTGCTCTACATTAACATCAGTAGCGCAGTGTCAATAATTGGGTGGGAAACAGATAGCTTTCCGATTAAATCTGGAGTCAGGCAGGGCTGTCCTCTCTCGCCTGTCCTTTTCGTGTGTTGCATAGAACCCTTTGCCGAGTCCATCAGGAAGGATCCGGGCATAAGAGGAGTGACGATCCCAGGCAGTGGAGGCACTCAGGTAAATGCCTCCCTGTACATGGACGACGTCGCCGTTTTCTGCTCGGATCCGCTGTCGGTGTGCAGACTGATGCACATCTGCGACCAGTTCGAACTGGCCTCGGGAGCCCAGGTAAATCGTGGGAAGAGCGAGGCCATGTTCTTTGGGAACTGGGCTGACCGATCCTTTGTCCCCTTCACTGTCAGGGATGACGGCCTGAGGGTGCTGGGGATATGGTTCGGAGGGACCGGGGCATGCGTTAGAAACTGGAAGGAGCGAGTGGCTATGGTGAAGAGGAAACTGGGCATGTGGGATCGACGCTCCCTCTCCATTGCGGGTAAGAACCTGGTCATCAGGTGTGAGGTACTCTCGCTGTTGCTGTACGTGGCGCAGGTCTGGCCCATTCCAGACTCCTGCGCGACGGCGATCACTCGAGCCATCTTCCGCTTTATCTGGAGGTCGAAAATGGATCGTGTCCGCAGGGACGCGATGTACAAGCCTCTAGATAAAGGGGGAAAAAACGTGCCCAACATCGCCCTCATCCTGATGGCCACCTTTGTGTGCGGCTGCATCAAGCGGTGCGTAGACCCTCAGTACGCAAACACCAAGTGTCACTACGTGCTGAGGTTCTACCTGTCCCCGGTGTTGCGAAGGATGGGTCTGGCCACGCTGCCGCGGAACGCTCCAAGTAGTTGGACCGCGCCGTACCACCTGTCCCTGGTGGAAAAATTGATGCAGAAAAACACCTTTGACCACAAGTCCATCAGGCAGTGGTCAGCACGTAACGTCCTAGAGGCCCTGAGGGATAAGGAGAGGGTGGACCCTGTGGGATGGTTCCCCGAGCAGACTGTCAAAGTCATTTAGCAGAATGCCTCATCGCCAGAACTTTCCAACAAGCACCAAGACGTAGCTTGGCTGGTGGTGAGAAAGGCCCTCCCCGTCAGATCCTTCCTACACGCCAGGAAGTTCACCTCCTCTGCACGTTGCCCTCGAGGTGGCTGTGGTGGGGAAGAGACCGTTGTTCACCTCCTTGTGGATTGTGCCTTTGCAAAGAAAGTCTGGAGAGAGATGCAGTGGTTGCTGTCGAGGTTCATCCCGAGCAGCTCTGTGAGACAGGACTGTGTGCTCTACGGGCTGTTCCCAGGGACACACACCGAGACAAACATCAACTGCAGCTGGAGGATCATCAACTCAGTGAAAGAGGCGCTTTGGTCTGCCCGAAACTTGTTGGTCTTCCAGCACAAAGAGTTGTCCCCGACCGATTGTTGCGGACTGGCACAATCCAAAGTCCAGGACTACGTGCTGAGGGACGCACTAAAGCTTGGGGCAGCTGCCGCAAAGGCGCAATGGGGAAGGGTCGCTGTCTACGACCTTTCTACCACAGCGCACCGAGAGACTGGGAACTGTTTAGAGCCCCTCGGGCTGTACAGATCAAAATGAAAGGCTGTAAATGATTGTAATATTGTTTGTACTGATGCACCTGGTGATACATTTTGTAAAAGTTTAACCTGGATTGTACCCTTGTAATGTTGTTTTTGAAATGGTTTGGAATGTGATTGAAGATATTTTATGAATAAAGTATATTTTTACAAAAAAAAAAAAAAAAAATCTGTTCTTATCAGTTTAATATCTGATACGTCCCTTATCTGGGGACCATATATTAAATTGATTTTTGGAGCAGGGAGATGGAATAGGGGCTTGCTCCGTCCACTCCACGCATTGACCCGGTATTGCAGTATCTCTGGGAACGGTGCACCCTCCCCTTTCCAGGGGATTTTCAATGCTAAAAATAGTTTTCTTACAAACATCTGCTTTCTTTACTTCTCAACATGTACATGTTCCAAAATCCAACTTTCTTTCTTTCTCTCTCTCTCTCTCTCTCTCTCTCTCTCACTCACTCACCCGCAGCAGCTACACACAAAAAACACGCACTCTCACCCAACACTCGCCGGCAGGGCCGGCAGCAGATTGGACGCTACGTCCAGATCCCTGATGGAAACAGTTAAGGATGCCAAGCTGCACGACGTCTTCAGCAACCCTGCAGACGGAGCGCAGCGTAGATACACCTGGTCGCGGCCAGACGGGTCCATTCGTTCCAGGATAGACTTCCTGTTTGTGTCCCGTGCATTCACAGTCAGATCCACCGAGGTCAAGCCGGTGTTCTTCTCTGACCACTGCCTCCTACTGGCGGACTGCCACTTGGAGGAAGACCTGAGGGTGGGCAGGGGGGCATGGAAGCTAAATGTGCAACTGCTGACCCCAGAGAACATTGAGGAGCTCAAGAGGGATTACAAAGGTTGGAGAACCGTGAAACCCCTCTTTGAGTCCCTGACACACTGGTGGGAAGTGACCAAGGGAAGCATCAAGAGGTTTTTCATCCGCAAAGGCACCCAGAAAGCTAGAAAGGAACAGACGGAAATGTCCCGACTCCAGAAAAAGATGCAGAACCTGCTCCGGCTGCAGTCGATGGGGGTCGATGTCAAGGAGGAGCTCCAAGAGGTGAAGGGCCAGCAAGCCTCGCACTTTGCCTCGGAGGCCTCCAAGATCATCTTCCATTCCAGAGTCCGCTCCGTGGAGCAGGATGAGACGTGCTCACGTTTCTTCTTCCAAAAGGTACACAGAGAGCGCTCTGTGATCAGCAGCCTGAAGGAAGAAGACGGCTCAGTAAAGTCATCACGGTCCGACATTCTGAGGATCAGCAAATCCTTTTATGCCGGATTGTATGACGTGAAGCCCACGGACAGCACGGCCTCCCAGTCCTTCCTGTCCTCTATCACGGAGGTCTTAGACCACAGCACGCGGGAGAGCCTGGACAAACCGCTAACTCCTGACGAACTGACTAAGGCCCTCGAGTCCTTCGAGAAGAATAAAACCCCCGGAAGCGACGGCTTGCCGGCGGAGTTGTATTGGGCTCTGTGGGACTTGATCGGGCCAGACCTGCTAGGAGTGTACGAGAGAATGCTCCTGGCCGGTAGTATGTCAGAATCCATGAGGAAAGGCATCATCACCCTCATCTACAAGCACAAGGGGGAAAGGGAGGAAATTAGAAATTGGCGACCCATTTCACTGTTGAATGTGGACTATAAGATTCTGTCCAAGGTCATCGCCAACCGGGTCAAATCCGCTCTGGAATTGGTGATTCACCCTGACCAGACCTGCTCTGTGCCAGGCAGGAAGATCTCTGACAGTATGGCGCTGCTCAGGGATACGATTGCCTATGTACAGGACAGGGGTGTGGATACCTGCCTCATCAGCTTGGATCAGGAGAAGGCCTTTGACAGAATATCGCACACCTACATGGGGGATGTGCTCTCCAAAATGGGCTTTGGGGAGGGAATTCGAAATTGGATCCAACTGCTCTACACTAACATCAGTAGCGCAGTCTCAATCAATGGGTGGGAAACAGATAGCTTTCCGATTAAATCTGGAGTCAGGCAGGGCTGTCCTCTCTCGCCTGTCCTTTTCGTGTGTTGCATAGAACCCTTTGCCGAGTCCATCAGGAACGACCCGGGCATAAGAGGAGTGACGATCCCAGGCAGTGGAGGCACTCAGGTAAAAGCCTCCCTGTACATGGACGACGTCGCCGTCTTCTGCTCGGATCCGCTGTCGGTGCGCAGACTGATGCACATCTGCGACCAGTTCGAACTGGCCTCGGGAGCCAAGGTAAATCGTGGGAAGAGCGAGGCCATGTTCTTTGGGAACTGGGCTGACCGATCCTTTGTCCCCTTCACTGTCAGGGCTGACGGCCTGAAGGTGCTGGGGATATGGTTCGGAGGGACCGGGGCATGCGTTAGAAACTGGAAGGAGCGAGTGGCTATGGTGAAGAGGAAACTGGGCATGTGGGATCGACGCTCCCTCTCCATTGCGGGTAAGAACCTGGTCATCAGGTGTGAGGTACTCTCGCTGTTGCTGTACGTGGCGCAGGTCTGGCCCATTCCAGACTCCTGCGCGACGGCGATAACTCGAGCCATCTTCCGCTTTATCTGGAGGTCGAAAATGGATCGGGTCCGCAGGGACGCGATGTACAAGCCTCTAGATAAAGGGGGAAAAAACGTGCCCAACATCGCCCTCATACTGATGGCCACCTTTGTGTGCGGCTGCATCAAGCGGTGCGTAGACCCTCAGTACGCAAACACCAAGTGTCACTACGTGCTGAGGTTCTACCTGTCCCCGGTGTTGCGAAGGATGGGTCTGGCCACGCTGCCGCGGAACGCTCCAAGTAGTTGGACCGTGCCGTACCACCTGTCCCTGGTGGAAAAATTGATGCAGAAAAACACCTTTGACCACAAGTCCATCAGGCAGTGGTCAGCACGTAACGTCCTAGAGGCCCTGAGGGATAAGGAGAGGGTGGACCCTGTGGGATGGTTCCCCGAGCAGACTGTCAAAGTCATTTGGCAGAATGCCTCATCGCCAGAACTTTCCAACAAGCACCAAGACGTAGCTTGGCTGGTGGTGAGAAAGGCCCTCCCCGTCAGATCCTTCCTACACGCCAGGAGTCTCACCCCCTCTGCACGTTGCCCTCGAGGTGGCTGTGGTGGGGAAGAGACCGTTGTCCACCTCCTTGTGGATTGTGCCTTTGCAAAGAAAGTCTGGAGAGAGATGCAGTGGTTGCTGTCGAGGTTCATCCCGAGCAGTTCTGTGACACAGGACTCTGTGCTCTACGGGCTGTTCCCAGGGACACACACCGAGACAAACATCGACTGCAGCTGGAGGATCATCAACTCGGTGAAAGAGGCGCTTTGGTCTGCCCGAAACTTGTTGGTCTTCCAGCACAAAGAGTTGTCCCCGACCGATTGTTGCGGACTGGCACAATCCAAAGTCCAGGACTACGTGCTGAGGGACGCACTAAAGCTTGGGGCAGCTGCCGCAAAGGCGCAATGGGGAAGGGTCGCTGTCTAAGACCTTTCTACCACAGCGCACCGAGAGACTGGGAACTGTTTAGAGCCCCTCGGGCTGTACAGATCAAAATGAAAGGCTGTAAATGATTGTAATATTGTTTGTACTGATGCACCTGGTGATACATTTTGTAAAAGTTTAACCTGGATTGTACCCTTGTAATGTTGTTTTTGAAATGGTTTTGAATGTGATTGAAGATATTTTATGAATAAAGTATATTTTTACAAAAAAAAAAAAAATCTGTACAGAATATCGCACACCTACATGGGGGATGTGCTCTCCAAAATGGGCTTTGGGGAGGGAAATCGAAATTGGATCCAACTGCTCTACACTAACATCAGTAGCGCAGTCTCAATCAATGGGTGGGAAACAGATAGCTTTCCGATTAAATCTGGAGTCAGGCAGGGCTGCCCTCTCTCGCCTGTCCTTTTCTTGTGCTGCATAGAACCCTTTGCCGAGTCCATCAGGAAGGATCCGGGCATAAGAGGAGTGACGATCCCAGGCAGTGGAGGCACTCAGGTAAAAGCCTCCCTGTACATGGACGACGTCGCCGTCTTCTGCTCGGATCCGCTGTCGGTGCGCAGACTGATGCACGTCTGCGACCAGTTCGAACTGGCCTCGGGAGCCAAGGTAAATCGTGGGAAGAGCGAGGCCATGTTCTTTGGGAACTGGGCTGACCGATCCTTTGTCCCCTTCACTGTCAGGGCTGACGGCCTGAAGGTGCTGGGGATATGGTTCGGAGGGACCGGGGCATGCGTTAGAAACTGGAAGGATCGAGTGGCTATGGTGAAAAGGAAACTGGGCATGTGGGAGCGACGCTCCCTCTCCATTGCGGGTAAGAACCTGGTCATCAGGTGTGAGGTACTCTCGCTGTTGCTGTACGTGGCGCAGGTCTGGCCCATTCCAGACTCCTGCGCGATGGCGATCACTCGAGCCATCTTCCGCTTTATCTGGAGGTCGAAAATGGATCGTGTCCGCAGGGACGCGATGTACAAGCCTCTAGATAAAGGGGGAAAAAACGTGCCCAACATCGCCCTCATACTGATGGCCACCTTTGTGTGTGGCTGCATCAAGCGGTGCATAGACCCTCAGTACGCAAACACCAAGTGTCACTACGTGCTGAGGTTCTACCTGTCCCCGGTGTTGCGAAGGATGGGTCTGGCCACGCTGCCGCGGAACGCTCCAAGTAGTTGGACCGTGCCGTACCACCTGTCCCTGGTTGAAAAATTGATGCAGAAAAACACCTTTGACCACAAGTCCATCAGGCAGTGGTCAGCACGTAACGTCATAGAGGCCCTGAGGGAAAAGGAGAGGGTGGACTCGGTGGGATGGTTCCCCGAGCAGACTGTCAAAGTCATTTGGCAGAATGCCTCATCGCCAGAACTTTCCAACAAGCACCAAGACGTAGCTTGGCTGGTGGTGAGAAAGGCCCTCCCCGTCAGATCCTTCCTACACGCCAGGAGGCTCACCCCCTCTGCACGTTGCCCTCGAGGTGGCTGTGGTGGGGAAGAGACCGTTGTCCACCTCCTTGTGGATTGTGCCTTTGCAAAGAAAGTCTGGAGAGAGATGCAGTGGTTGCTGTCGAGGTTCATCCCGAGCAGTTCTGTGACACAGGACTCTGTGCTCTACGGGCTGTTCCCAGGGACACACACCGAGACAAACATCGACTGCAGCTGGAGGATCATCAACTCGGTGAAAGAGGCGCTTTGGTCTGCCCGAAACTTGTTGGTCTTCCAGCACAAAGAGTTGTCCCCGACCGATTGTTGCGGACTGGCACAATCCAAAGTCCAGGACTACGTGCTGAGGGACGCACTAAAGCTTGGGGCAGCTGCCGCAAAGGCGCAATGGGGAAGGGTCGCTGTCTAAGACCTTTCTACCACAGCGCACCGAGAGACTGGGAACTGTTTAGAGCCCCTCGGGCTGTACAGATCAAAATGAAAGGCTGTAAATGATTGTAATATTGTTTGTACTGATGCACCTGCTGATACATTTTGTAAAAGTTTAACCTGGATTGTACCCTTGTAATGTTGTTTTTGAAATGGTTTGGAATGTGATTGAAGATATTTTATGAATAAAGTATATTTTTACAAAAAAAAAAAAAAATCTGTTCTTATCAGTTTAATATCTGATACGTCCCTTATCTGGGGACCATATATTAAATTGATTTTTGGAGCAAGGAGATGGAATAGGGGCTTGCTCCGTCCACTCCACGCATCGACCCGGTATTGCAGTATCTCTGGGAACGGTGCACCCTCCCCTTTCCAGGGGATTTTCAATGCTAAAAATAGTTTTCTTACAAACATCTGCTTTCTTTACTTCTCAACATGTACATGTTCCAAAATCCAACTTTCTTTCTTTCTCTCTTTCTCTCTCTCTCACTCACTCACTCACCCGCAGCAGCTACACACAAAAAACACACACGCTCACCCAACACTCACAGACAGCACTCTCATCTCACAAACACTCTACCTCACTTATACAAAAACAGCTTTCACTTGCAAATACACCTCTCAAACACTCTCTCAGCTGCACCTTTCGCCTCACAACATTTTAAACCAGCTCTCTGCTGCCGCTGCCGCTGCTGCTGCTGACACAGCAACAAACAAAACTCACACCTCAAAGCTCACACACTTTACACAGCTACTCCGAAACCTCTACATCCACATTCACACAATCCTTACATTGCACAAGGAGCCCATTCCGCCCGTCGTGCCTGCACCAGCTCTCCCGGTGAACATTTCACCTCGTGCCTTTCTCCTGCCTTCTCCACGTAACCCGGCACATGCTTTCTTTTCAAATAATCATCTCATTCCCTCTTCAATTGAACCTGCCTCCGCCGCGCTATCAGGCGGTGCATTCCAGACCCTGACCGCTCGCTGCTCCTATCGCTTTTGCTTCTTTTGCCAGTTACTTTAAACCTGTGCCCTCTCCTTCTCGATCCTTGCCCCGGTGCAAACAGTTTTTCCCTATCTACTCTCTCCAGACCCCTCATGATTTTCAATACCTCTATCAAGTCTCCTCTCGGACTTCTTTTCCCCAAGGAATACAGTCCCAACTTCTCCAATCTTACTTCATAACTCAACTTCCTCGCCCCTGGAACCAAACTCGTAAACCTCTTCTGCACTCTCTCCAATGCCTCCACTACCTTCCTAAAATGCAAGTCAAAATGCAATCCCTCAGAGTCGGCATGGCTTTACGAAGAGTAAATCGTGTTTGACTAATTTGCTAGAGTTCTTTGAAGATGTGACAAGCAAAGTGGATAACGGGGATCCTGTAGATGTAGTATGTCTGGACTTCCAGAAGGCATTTGATAAGGTGCCGCACAAATGATTAATACACAAGATAAGATCACACGCAGCTAAGGGTAATATATTAGCTTGGATAGAGGATTGGCTAACCAACAGAAAGCAGAGAGTCAAGATAAATGGGTCTTTTGTGGATGCCAAGCTGTAACTAGTGGGGTGCCACAGGGTTCGGTCCTCGGGCCCCAACTATTTACTTGGATTCAGGAGTAGAAGGTACTATAGCTAAATTTGCAGATGACACCAAAATAGGTGGGAAAGTAAGTTGCAATGAAGAAATAAGAAATTTACAAATGGATATGGACAGGTTAGGTGAATGGGCCAAAATTTGGCAGATGGAGTTTAACTAAGTTAAATAAGTTTAATAAGTGTGCGGTTATCCATTTTGGTCAGAAGAATAAAAAGGCGACTTATTATTCAAATGGAGAGAAACTTCAGAAATGCTTCAGCACAGAGGGATCTGGGTGTCCTCGCGCACGAATCGCTGAAAGCTAGTATGCAGGTACAGCAGGTAACAAGGAAGGCAAATGGAATCGCTTCTCGGCCTTTTGGCTAAGATCAAGTGTTGCAGGGGCGACACCATGGTCCTGTGGGATGGAAGGGCGATAACCAATCGCAATCCAAATCCATACCGTGGGTTACCTATCACCGTCCGAGTCACGGTGAACCACAGCGAAGGAGGATCACCTATGGATCGGGGCTTCTTCACCAGGAGGATCCTGTTGAAGGCGTGCGGCTTCCAAGCTACGGAGATCTTCACCCTGCAGGACTCCCGCAAAGGCGGTTATTTTGACGTGACGTTCAAGCGGGTGGCAGACTGCGTCCGGCTCCTGAGGGTGTTCGAGGAGAAGAGAGACCTGCCGGAGATGAAAATCCTGACGGCGGAGCCGCACTTTTCTCTGCCGTTGCAACGGGAACGTGTGGTGATGGTGCATGTGTACAACCCCTTCGTCCCTGTCGCCGACGTGGTCACCTTCCTCACCAGGTACTTCGATAAGGTGGGGAGCGGCACCGAGATTCGAGACGACTTGGGGATCTGGACAGGCAAACGCCTGTTTAAGGTCACGCTAAAGACCGATGGTAAGTGAGCCATTTTCCACCCTCCTTCCAGTTTCGCTATCGGGGGAAACCGTGGCTACCTGGTCTACGCTGGGCAACCCAAGCATTGTCGCTCATGCGGCAAGTCTGGTCATGTGGCGGCCAACTGCAGCGCCTCCCTCTGCAAGATCTGCAAACAGGAAGGGCACCAGACAAAAGACTGCAAACAGGCCAAGTGCTGCAACCTGTGTGGCGAGGCAGGTCACCTCTACAGGACCTGCCCCAAACGCTGCCGTACTTACGCACAGGCAGCCAAAGCCGACCAGGGGGAAGCAGAAGAAATGTTTCGTGTCACTCCAACCACCAAGGCCCCCAGGGAGCTCAACGGGACAAAGGAGGACACAGAGAGAGACAAGGTGGAGAAAGAGATTGAGGCAACAGAGAGCCAACCAACAGCACTACCCCCTGAACCTCCCAGTCCTCAGGACAGCGAATCAATGGAGGAGGAGGCAGCAGTGGAAAAGCAGCAGGGGGAGTGGCGGACGGTGAAGAACAAGAACAAGAAAAGTAAGAGGGAGCGAAGAAGAAGCAAAGGCGTTTCCCAGAGAAGCGGCAAGAGGCGTCTCCCATCCGACACGGACGACAAGGGCAGCAGCTCTTCGGATGATGAAGTGCCAGGGCGGCACCGACAGAAGAGGCGGCAAAGCTCCAGGGCGTTGGAGGACGAGACACCCGAGCTCCAGGAAATTGGAGACAACAAGGAGACCAGCGCACCCCAACTTTGCCTGCAACCTGAGGAGGCCAGTGCACCACAGCCCCTGGAATCTGGGAGCAGTGAGGCAATCATCGCACCCCAGCTCCAGGAAGCCCGGAACAGCAACACCCCAGAGGGGGTGAGTTTTGGAGAAGCTTCTCCAGCAAAGGTCATCTCAAAACCCGCTCTCTACGAGAACCTCCAGATGCCACTGGAGCAGAACACGGCCAAGGAGATCTACCTCAGCCCATCCAAAGTGAAGGAATTTGAGCTCACTACGGGTATGAAGGAGCAGACTAAAGGTCTGGGACTCTCAGAGACAGTGGGTTTGGTAGGAGAATAAATGCTTTAAAATGGGTTTAAAGATTGTATCCATAAATGTGCGTAGCATTAAATCTACTACGCGATGTGTTGCGACCTTGGACTACCTAGCCAAGGTCAAAGCTGACCTGTTGTTTCTGCAGGAGTGTGCGATACCGCACCTCAGCTCCTACAGGCAATGGTCACGATGGTGGTCCCACGGGCCATCGATCTGGTCGGGCGGAAACGACTCTCGTTCCTCCGGCCTGGGTATTCTGCTGCGGGGAGGCAACTTCACCGTCTCCGAGGTCAAGGAGGTGGTGGGCGGGCGCCTCCTCGTAGCAGACGTAATGTACAAGAACGCTCCACTCCGGTTAATTAACGTGTATGGCCCGGCACAAGGGGCTGAGCGGCTGGAGGTTTTTCAGCAGCTCCCACTGCTGCTGGCGACCTCCAGGCCGGTCATTCTGGGCGGGGACTTCAACTGCATCATCGATGCGGCTGGACGATCCGGCAGGGCCGGAAGCAGATTGGACGCTACGTCCAGATCCCTGATGGAAACAGTTAAGGATGCCAAGCTGCACGACGTCTTCAGCAACCCTGCAGACGGAGCGCAGCGTAGATACACCTGGTCGCGGCCAGACGGGTCCATTCGTTCCAGGATAGACTTCCTGTTTGTGTCCCGTGCATTCACAGTCAGATCCACCGAGGTCAAGCCGGTGTTCTTCTCTGACCACTGCCTCCTACTGGCGGACTGCCACTTGGAGACGGACCTGAGGGTGGGCAGGGGGGCATGGAAGCTAAATGTGCAACTGCTGACCCCAGATAACATTGAGGAGCTCAAGAGGGATTACAAAGGTTTGAGAACCGTGAAACCCCTCTTTGAGTCCCTGACACACTGGTGGGAAGTGATCAAGGGAAGCATCAAGAGGTTTTTCATCCGCAAAGGCACCCAGAAAGCTAGAAAGGAACAGAGGGAAATGTCCCGACTCCAGAAAAAGATGCAGAATCTGCTGCGGCTGCAGTCGATGGGGGTCGATGTCAAGGAGGAGCTCCAAGAGGTGAAGGGCCAGCAAGCCTCGCACTTTGCCTCGGAGGCCTCCAAGATCATCTTCCGTTCCAGAGTCCGCTCCGTGGAGCAGGATGAGACGTGCTCACGTTTCTTCTTCCAAAAGGTACACAGAGAGCGCTCTGTGATCAGCAGCCTGAAGGAAGAAGACGGCTCAGTAAAGTCATCACGGTCCGACATTCTGAGGATCAGCAAATCCTTTTATGCCGGACTGTATGACGTGAAGCCCACGGACAGCACGGCCTCCCAGTCCTTCCTGTCCTCTATCACGGAGGTCTTAGACCACAGTACGCGGGAGAGCCTGGACAAACCGCTAACTCCTGACGAACTGACTAAGGCCCTCGAGTCCTTCGAGAAGAGTAAAACCCCCGGAAGCGACGGCTTGCCGGCGGAGTTGTATTCGGCTCTGTGGGACTTGATCGGCCCAGACCTGCTAGAAGTGTACGAGAGTATGCTCCTGGCCGGCAGCATGTCAGAATCCATGAGGAAAGGCATCATCACCCTCATCTACAAGCACAAGGGGGAAAGGGAGGAAATTAGAAATTGGCGACCCATTTCACTGTTGAATGTGGACTATAAGATTCTGTCCAAGGTCATCACCAACCGGGTCAAATCCGCTCTGGAATTGGTGATTCACCCTGACCAGACCTGCTCTGTGCCAGGCAGGAAGATCTCTGACAGCCTGGCGCTGCTCAGGGATACGATTGCCTATGTACAGGACAGGGGTGTGGATACCTGCCTCATCAGCTTGGATCAGGAGAAGGCCTTTGACAGAATATCGCACACCTACATGGGGGATGTGCTCTCCAAAATGGGGTTTGGGGAGGGAATTCGAAATTGGATCCAACTGCTCTACACTAACATCAGTAGCGCAGTCTCAATCAATGGGTGGGAAACAGATAGCTTTCCGATTAAATCTGGAGTCAGGCAGGGCTGTCCTCTCTCGCCTGTCCTTTTCGTGTGTTGCATAGAACCCTTTGCCGAGTCCATCAGGAAGGATCCGGGCATAAGAGGAGTGACGATCCCAGGCAGTGGAGGCACTCAGGTAAAAGCCTCCCTGTACATGGACGACGTCGCCGTCTTCTGCTCGGATCCGCTGTCGGTGCGCAGACTGATGCACATCTGCGACCAGTTCGAACTGGCCTCGGGAGCCAAGGTAAATCGTGGGAAGAGCGAGGCCATGTTCTTTGGGAACTGGGCTGACCGATCCTTTGTCCCCTTCACTGTCAGGGCTGACGGCCTGAAGGTGCTGGGGATATGGTTCGGAGGGACCGGGGCATGCGTTAGAAACTGGAAGGAGCGAGTGGCTATGGTGAAGAGGAAACTGGGCATGTGGGATCGACGCTCCCTCTCCATTGCGGGTAAGAACCTGGTCATCAGGTGTGAGGTACTCTCGCTGTTGCTGTACGTGGCGCAGGTCTGGCCCATTCCAGACTCCTGCGCGACGGCGATAACTCGAGCCATCTTCCGCTTTATCTGGAGGTCGAAAATGGATCGGGTCCGCAGGGACGCGATGTACAAGCCTCTAGATAAAGGGGGAAAAAACGTGCCCAACATCGCCCTCATACTGATGGCCACCTTTGTGTGCGGCTGCATCAAGCGGTGCGTAGACCCTCAGTACGCAAACACCAAGTGTCACTACGTGCTGAGGTTCTACCTGTCCCCGGTGTTGCGAAGGATGGGTCTGGCCACGCTGCCGCGGAACGCTCCAAGTAGTTGGACCGTGCCGTACCACCTGTCCCTGGTGGAAAAATTGATTCAGAAAAACACCTTTGACCACAAGTCCATCAGGCAGTGGTCAGCACGTAACGTCCTAGAGGCCCTGAGGGATAAGGAGAGGGTGGACCCTGTGGGATGGTTCCCCGAGCAGACTGTCAAAGTCATTTGGCAGAATGCCTCATCGCCAGAACTTTCCAACAAGCACCAAGACGTAGCTTGGCTGGTGGTGAGAAAGGCCCTCCCCGTCAGATCCTTCCTACACGCCAGGAAGCTCACCCCCTCTGCACGTTGCCCTCGAGGTGGCTGTGGTGGGGAAGAGACCGTTGTTCACCTCCTTGTGGATTGTGCCTTTGCAAAGAAAGTCTGGAGAGAGATGCAGTGGTTGCTGTCGAGGTTCATCCCGAGCAGTTCTGTGACACAGGACTCTGTGCTCTACGGGCTGTTCCCAGGGACACACACCGAGACAAACATCAACTGCAGCTGGAGGATCATCAACTCGGTGAACGAGGCGCTTTGGTCTGCCCGAAACTTGTTGGTCTTCCAGCACAAAGAGTTGTCCCCGACCGATTGTTGCGGACTGGCACAATCCAAAGTCCAGGACTACGTGCTGAGGGACGCACTAAAGCTTGGGGCAGCTGCCGCAAAGGCGCAATGGGGAAGGGTCGCTGTCTAAGACCTTTCTACCACAGCGCACCGAGAGACTGGGAACTGTTTAGAGCCCCTCGGGCTGTACAGATCAAAATGAAAGGCTGTAAATGACTGTAATATTGTTTGTACTGATGCACCTGGTGATACATTTTGTAAAAGTGTAACCTGGATTGTACCCTTGTAATGTTGTTTTTGAAATGGTTTTGAATGTGATTGAAGATATTTTATGAATAAAGTATATTTTTACAAAAAAAAAAAAAAAAAAATCTGTTCTTATCAGTTTAATATCTGATACGTCCCTTATCTGGGGACCATATATTAAATTGATTTTTGGAGCAGGGAGATGGAATAGGGGCTTGCTCCGTCCACTCCACGCATCGACCCGGTATTGCAGTATCTCTGGGAACGGTGCACCCTCCCCTTTCCAGGGGATTTTCAATGCTAAAAATAGTTTTCTTACAAACATCTGCTTTCTTTACTTCTCAACATGTACATGTTCCAAAATCCAACTTTCTTTCTTTCTCTCTCTCTCTCTCTCTCTCTCTCACTCACTCACTCACCCGCAGCAGCTACACACAAAAAACACGCACTCTCACCCAACACTCGCCGGCAGGGCCGGCAGCAGATTGGACGCTACGTCCAGATCCCTGATGGAAACAGTTAAGGATGCCAAGCTGCACGACGTCTTCAGCAACCCTGCAGACGGAGCGCAGCGTAGATACACCTGGTCGCGGCCAGACGGGTCCATTCGTTCCAGGATAGACTTCCTGTTTGTGTCCCGTGCATTCACAGTCAGATCCACCGAGGTCAAGCCGGTGTTCTTCTCTGACCACTGCCTCCTACTGGCGGACTGCCACTTGGAGGAAGACCTGAGGGTGGGCAGGGGGGCATGGAAGCTAAATGTGCAACTGCTGACCCCAGAGAACATTGAGGAGCTCAAGAGGGATTACAAAGGTTGGAGAACCGTGAAACCCCTCTTTGAGTCCCTGACACACTGGTGGGAAGTGATCAAGGGAAGCATCAAGAGGTTCTTCATCCTCAAAGGCACCCAGAAAGCTAGAAAGGAACAGAGGGAAATGTCCCGACTCCAGGAACAGATGCAGAATCTGCTCCGGCTGCAGTCGATGGGGGTCGATGTCAAGGAGGAGCTCCAAGAGGTGAAGGGCCAGCAAGCCTCGCACTTTGCCTCGGAGGCCTCCAAGATCATCTTCCGTTCCAGAGTCCGCTCCGTGGAGCAGGATGAGACGTGCTCACGTTTCTTCTTCCAAAAGGTACACAGAGAGCGCTCTGTGATCAGCAGCCTGAAGGAAGAAGACGGCTCAGTAAAGTCATCACGGTCCGACATTCTGAGGATCAGCAAATCCTTTTATGCCGGACTGTATGACGTGAAGCCCACGGACAGCACGGCCTCCCAGTCCTTCCTGTCCTCTATCACGGAGGTCTTAGACCACAGTACGCGGGAGAGCCTGGACAAACCGCTAACTCCTGAGGAACTGACTAAGGCCCTCGAGTCCTTCGAGAAGAGTAAAACCCCCGGAAGCGACGGCTTGCCGGCGGAGTTGTATTCGGCTCTGTGGGACTTGATCGGCCCAGACCTGCTAGGAGTGTACGAGAGTATGCTCCTGACCGGTAGTATGTCAGAATCCATGAGGAAAGGCATCATCACCCTCATCTACAAGCACAAGGGGGAAAGGGAGGAAATTAGAAATTGGCGACCCATTTCACTGTTGAATGTGGACTATAAGATTCTGTCCAAGGTCATCGCCAACCGGGTCAAATCCGCTCTGGAATTGGTGATTCACCCTGACCAGACCTGCTCTGTGCCAGGCAGGAAGATCTCTGACAGCCTGGCGCTGCTCAGGGATACGATTGCCTATGTACAGGACAGGGGTGTGGATACCTGCCTCATCAGCTTGGATCAGGAGAAGGCCTTTGACAGAATATCGCACACCTACATGGGGGATGTGCTCTCCAAAATGGGGTTTGGGGAGGGAATTCGAAATTGGATCCAACTGCTCTACACTAACATCAGTAGCGCAGTCTCAATCAATGGGTGGGAAACGGATAGCTTTCCGATTAAATCTGGAGTCAGGCAGGGCTGTCCTCTCTCGCCTGTCCTTTTCGTGTGTTGCATAGAACCCTTTGCCGAGTCCATCAGGAAGGATCCGGGCATAAGAGGAGTGACGATCCCAGGCAGTGGAGGCACTCAGGTAAAAGCCTCCCTGTACATGGACGACGTCGCCGTCTTCTGCTCGGATCCGCTGTCGGTGCGCAGACTGATGCACATCTGCGACCAGTTCGAACTGGCCTCGGGAGCCAAGGTAAATCGTGGGAAGAGCGAGGCCATGTTCTTTGGGAACTGGGCTGACCGATCCTTTGTCCCCTTCACTGTCAGGGCTGACGGCCTGAAGGTGCTGGGGATATGGTTCGGAGGGACCGGGGCATGCGTTAGAAACTGGAAGGAGCGAGTGGCTATGGTGAAGAGGAAACTGGGCATGTGGGAGCGACGCTCCCTCTCCATTGCGGGTAAGAACCTGGTCATCAGGTGTGAGGTACTCTCGCTGTTGCTGTACGTGGCGCAGGTCTGGCCCATTCCAGACTCCTGCGCGACGGCGATCACTCGAGCCATCTTCCGCTTTATCTGGAGGTCGAAAATGGATCGTGTCCGCAGGGACGCGATCTACAAGCCTCTAGATAAAGGGGGAAAAAACGTGCCCAACATCGCCCTCATACTGATGGCCACCTTTGTGTGCGGCTGCATCAAGCGGTGCGTAGACCCTCAGTACGCAAACACCAAGCGTCACTACGTGCTGAGGTTCTACCTGTCCCCGGTGTTGCGAAGGATGGGTCTGGCCACGCTGCCGCGGAACGCTCCAAGTAGTTGGACCGTGCCGTACCACCTGTCCCTGGTGGAAAAATTGATGCAGAAAAACACCTTTGACCACAAGTCCATCAGGCAGTGGTCAGCACGTAACGTCCTAGAGGCCCTGAGGGATAAGGAGAGGGTGGACCCTGTGGGATGGTTCCCCGAGCAGACTGTCAAAGTCATTTGGCAGAATGCCTCATCGCCAGAACTTTCCAACAAGCACCAAGACGTAGCTTGGCTGGTGGTGAGAAAGGCCCTCCCCGTCAGATCCTTCCTACACGCCAGGAAGCTCACCCCCTCTGCACGTTGCCCTCGAGGTGGCTGTGGTGGGGAAGAGACCGTTGTCCACCTCCTTGTGGATTGTGCCTTTGCAAAGAAAGTCTGGAGAGAGATGCAGTGGTTGCTGTCGAGGTTCATCCCGAGCAGTTCTGTGACACAGGACTCTGTGCTCTACGGGCTGTTCCCAGGGACACACACCGAGACAAACATCGACTGCAGCTGGAGGATCATCAACTCGGTGAAAGAGGCGCTTTGGTCTGCCCGAAACTTGTTGGTCTTCCAGCACAAAGAGTTGTCCCCGACCGATTGTTGCGGACTGGCACAATCCAAAGTCCAGGACTACGTGCTGAGGGACGCACTAAAGCTTGGGGCAGCTGCCGCAAAGGCGCAATGGGGAAGGGTCGCTGTCTAAGACCTTTCTACCACAGCGCACCGAGAGACTGGGAACTGTTTAGAGCCCCTCGGGCTGTACAGATCAAAATGAAAGGCTGTAAATGATTGTAATATTGTTTGTACTAATGCACCTGGTGATACATTTTGTAAAAGTTTAACCCTGGATTGTACCCTTGTAAGGTTGTTTTTGAAATGGTGTGGAATGTGATTGAAGATATTTTATGAATAAAGTATATTTTTACAAAAAAAAAAAAAAAATCTGTTCTTATCAGTTTAATATCTGATACGTCCCTTATCTGGGGACCATATATTAAATTGATTTTTGGAGCAGGGAGATGGAATAGGGGCTTGCTCCGTCCACTCCACACATCGACCCGGTATTGCAGTATCTCTGGGAACGGTGCACCCTCCCCTTTCCAGGGGATTTTCAATGCTAAAAATAGTTTTCTTACAAACATCTGCTTTCTTTACTTCTCAACATGTACATGTTCCAAAATCCAACTTTCTTTCTTTCTCTCTCTCTCTCTCTCTCTCTCTCTCACTCACTCACTCACCCGCAGCAGCTACACACAAAAAACACGCACTCTCACCCAACACTCGCTGGCAGGGCCGGCAGCAGATTGGACGCTACGTCCAGATCCCTGATGGAAACAGTTAAGGATGCCAAGCTGCACGACGTCTTCAGCAACCCTGCAGACGGAGCGCAGCGTAGATACACCTGGTCGCGGCCAGACGGGTCCATTCGTTCCAGGATAGACTTCCTGTTTGTGTCCCGTGCATTCACAGTCAGATCCACCGAGGTCAAGCCGGTGTTCTTCTCTGACCACTGCCTCCTACTGGCGGACTGCCACTTGGAGAAGGACCTGAGGGTGGGCAGGGGGGCATGGAAGCTAAATGTGCAACTGCTGACCCCAGAGAACATTGAGGAGCTCAAGAGGGATTACAAAGGTTGGAGAACCGTGAAACCCCTCTTTGAGTCCCTGACACACTGGTGGGAAGCGATCAAGGGAAACATCACGAGGTTTTTCATCCTCAAAGGCACCCAGAAAGCTAGAAAGGAACCGAGGGAAATGTCCCGACTCCAGAAAAAGATGCAGAATCTGCTCCGGCTGCAGTCGATGGGGGTCGATGTCAAGGAGGAGCTCCAAGAGGTGAAGGGCCAGCAAGCCTCGCACTTTGCCTCGGAGGCCTCCAAGATCATCTTCCGTTCCAGAGTCCGCTCCATGGAGCAGGATGAGACGTGCTCACGTTTCTTCTTCCAAAAGGTACACAGAGAGCGCTCTGTGATCAGCAGCCTGAAGGAAGAAGACGGCTCAGTAAAGTCATCACGGTCCGACATTCTGAGGATCAGCAAATCCTTTTATGCCGGATTGTATGACGTGAAGCCCACGGACAGCACGGCCTCCCAGTCCTTCCTGTCCTCTATCACGGAGGTCTTAGACCACAGTACGCGGGAGAGCCTGGACAAACCGCTAACTCCTGATGAACTGACTAAGGCCCTCGAGTCCTTGGAGAAGAGTAAAACCCCCGGAAGCGACGGCTTGCCGACGGAGTTGTATTCGGCTCTGTGGGACTTGATCGGGCCAGACCTGCTAGGAGTGTACGAGAGTATGCTCCTGGCCGGTAGTATGTCAGAATCCATGAGGAAAGGCATCATCACCCTCATCTACAAGCACAAGGGGGAAAGGGAGGAAATTAGAAATTGGCGACCCATTTCACTGTTGAATGTGGACTATAAGATTCTGTCCAAGGTCATCACCAACCGGGTCAAATCCGCTCTGGAATTGGTGATTCACCCTGACCAGACCTGCTCTGTGCCAGGCAGGAAGATCTCTGACAGCCTGGCGCTGCTCAGGGATACGATTGCCTATGTACAGGACAGGGGGGTGGATACCTGCCTCATCAGCTTGGATCAGGAGAAGGCCTTTGACAGAATATCCCACACCTACATGGTAGATGTGCGCTCCAAAATGGGGTTTGGGGAGGGAATTCGAAATTGGATCCAACTGCTCTACACTAACATCAGTAGCGCAGTCTCAATCAACGGGTGGGAAACAGATAGCTTTCCGATTAAATCTGGAGTCAGGCAGGGCTGTCCTCTCTCGCCTGTTCTTTTCGTGTGTTGCATAGAACCCTTTGCCGAGTCCATCAGGAAGGATCCGGGCATAAGAGGAGTGACGATCCCAGGCAGTGGAGGCATTCAGGTAAAAGCCTCCCTGTACATGGACGACGTCGCCGTCTTCTGGTCGGATCCGCTGTCGGTGCGCAGACTGATCCACATCTGCGACAAGATAGGATATAAAGCAGTGTAAAGTAAGTTAATAACAAATTGAGAAAGTAAATATGGAACACAAAATATTTTAAAACGAGGGCACAGGTTAAAAACATGATCCTAATTTCTGTTGAACTGAATGAGGCGAGTCATTACAGTGCGTGACCGATTTGTTTAAGTGTGCGGGCCCATTAAATTTTTTGCACAGCCGCGCAAATTTAAAGGGGCTTATGTGGCGGTGTGTCTGTGAGGAAACGTTGACTGTGACCTCTCCTCATATCTTGTATCCCACTGTGAAACCATCTTCAGCTCCCAAATTGCACTCAGACAATGTGCTATATTTGCATATTGTGCAGGAGTCGGGGGAGGGGTCATGGGGCTGCCCCTTGTCTCTGTACTTGAAAACTGTCTCTAATGGCAGCCAGGCAGCAACTGTTGTGCTTACTCAAAGCCAACCTGAAGAAAAGGCAAGACATGTTGGGTGCTGAGAGGGAGAAGCATTGCCACTTTAGGTTCTACTTGGATTTTACTGAGGTAAAAGGTGATTGAAAAAGTCAAGCATTTCTCCCCTAGCAGTTACCACTGAGGACAAATAATAGCGAGCGCTGATCTGTCACTGAGCACTGAGGCCGGCCAAGGGGAGGCATCTGAAAGCTGCAGAGAAAGCAAGAAGCCAGGATGGACGACTGAGAATACAGAAAAATACTGGCTGAGGTAGACAGCAAAAACTGTGACACAAGCTCAGGTAAGCGTGGTGTTTTGCAGTTCAAGTGCATCACTTTGTGACAGTATAGATATTTTTCACTTTCCTAGGATAAGGCTGTTCCCTTTCTAGAAGTTAGAAGCAGCCGTGCAGATGTATTTTCTGCGCTCCTTTGCTTGCCTGCTGAATAGGACTGATTGGAGGTGAAAAGGTGATTAAAAGAGAGCCGACATCATTGCAGGCTGGCAGATGGTGTGCTGTGCTGTGCACGCAGGTGGTTTTGTTGTTTGGCTTGTATGTGACTTCTGGTTGAAGCTGAAAGATTTCTAAAATTTTGAAGGAAATAATCTTTGAGAAGGGGAGAAACATTTTCAACATTTTAACAGGATCTAAGGCTGTTCACTGTGTCGTACCTGTACTTATCCTTGCTGCCACCTGTCTTCTCACTGCTGATCATCATCTTGTGTTATTATAATGATATAATGCATTGGACCTATTTACTGTGACTTCATAACATGACACATTTCCCTTCTGGTGATGTCATGCTGACATCCCGTAAAGGAAATAGACCAACAGTCAGCCCAAAAGAAGGCCCAATGCCAAGCAAAGGAAGCCCATAACGAGGATGCTAGACAGCTCGTACAAAAGAAAGCAGGGCATCAGGAAACAACTCAACAGCAGCTGACGTAGTACTCTCCAGGTTCAGTGCAGGAGAAGTACTGGAATCAGTAAAAACTAATGCCCCTACATGTACGAACATACAACTTAGGAGCAGGAGTAGGCCACTGGGCCCCAAGAGCCTGCTCCACTATTCAGAAGATCATGGCTGATCTGATTGCAACCTCAACCCCACATTCCTGCCTACCACCGATAACCTTCCACCCCGCCTTGTTAATCTATCCAGCTCTGTCTTGAAAATATTCAAAGACCCTGTTTCCACCACCTTTTGAGGAAGAGAGTTCCAAAGACTCACTACGCTCTGAGAGAAACGCTCCTGACTTTGCCTTCCCTGTAGATGTGGAAGGAGTTTAGCTGCATGCCAGGTCAGCCGGCAAGCTCCACAGACTGATCGGCGCAGGCTTGGAGGGCCGAAATACATGTTCCTGTGCTGTACGTTTTTTTTGTTCTTTGTTCTTTGACTGCCCAAACTGAAAGCAAAGACAAAAATACAGCAGGCCTCGATCGAAGAACTCCTCTGCGCTGTGAGCTAGTTGCTCACACGGAAACTCAGCTACAAAGACTCGTGGATTGTCTCTCATGCCTGTCACGTGTTCTCCCTTGTGACTGACCGTTTCTCGAAATTTCCCATTACCTGCCAGTTACACGACACATCTAGCGCAACCATTGCAGGAAGGAACATTGCAGACATTTCAAAATGGTCATAACAGACAGTCAGACAGTGCAATGGTATTTAAGTTGCCTACATAGATCATGTTTCACTCTGAGGTGCTTCAAGGCAAAAGTGATACATGTAGTATTCACTGGAAACATTCACCGTGTGTCTTACAGCCCGAGGAGCCTATGCAAATCCCAGCCCCTTGGTGCACTATGGCTGAAAGGTCGTAGACAGCCACCTTTCCCCATTGCGCCTCTGCCCCAAACTTTAGTGCGTCCCTCAGCACGTAGTCCTGGACCTTGGAATGTGCCAACTCTTTGCAATGGAAGACCAAGAAGTTTCAGGCAGCCAAAGAGCGTCTTTCACCGAGTTGATCCTCCGGCTGCAGTTGATGCTTGTCTCGGCGTGTGTCCCTGGGAACAGCCCGTAGAGCACAGTGTCCGGACCTGTGTCACGGAACTGCTCGGGATGAACCTCGACAAGAACCACGGCCACTCTCTTCAGACCTTTTCTGCAAAGGCAGATTCCACAAGGAGGTGGGCAACGGTCTCTTCCCCACCACAGCCACCTCGAGGGCAACGTGCAGAGGGGGTGAGGCTCCTGGCGTGTAGGAAGGACCTGACGGCAAGGTCCTTTCTCACCACCAGCCAAGCTACGTCTTTGTGCTTGTTGGAAGGTTCTGGTGATGAGGCATTCTGCCAAATGACCCTGACAGTCTGTTCGGCGAACCATCCGACGGGATCCACCATCTCCTTTTCCCGCAGGGCCTCTAGGGTGATACGTGCTAACCACTGCCTGATGGACTTGCGGTTCCTCTGCATAATTTTTCCACACGGGACAGGTGATATGGCACTTGGAGCTTTCCGTGGCAGCGTGACCAGACCCATCCTTCGCAACACCAGGGACAGGTAGAACCTCAGCACGTAGTGACGCTTGGTGTTTGGGTCTACACACAGCTTGATACAGCCATACACAAAGGTGGCCATCAGGATGAGGGTGATGTTGGGCATGTTTTCTCCCCCTTCATCCAGAGGTTTTTTACATCATGTCCCTGCAAACATGGTCCACTTTTGACCTCCAGACAAAGCGGAAGTTGGCTCGCGTGATCGCCACAGCGCAGGAGTGAGGAATGGGCCAGACCTGCGCCATGTACAACACTGAGAGTGCCTCACGCCTGATGAGCAGGTTCTTACCCGCAATGGAGAGGGAGCTTTGCTCCCACAAGCCCAGTTCTTTTCTCACCATGGCTACTCGCTCCTTCCAGTTTCTAACGCATTCCCTGGTCCCTCCGAACCATATCCCCAGCAGCTTCAGGCAGTCTGACCTGCTGGTGAAAGGGACAAAGCTTAGTTCAGTTCCCAAAGGGCACGGCCTCGCTCTTGCCACGGTTTACCCTTGGCACCCGAGGCCGGTTCGAAGTGGTCGCAGGTGTTGATCGGTCTGCGCACCGATGTGTGAAAAGTGGGGAGTTGACCGTACTACCGCATCACCACACTGCCCCAGGTCCAATAGCATGGCGGAATGTATATACTGTAAAGTGCTTACTTATGAAATGTCAGCAAAGTAAACAAGGCTTGTGACGGCCTGTCACAATGCTACACCTTAGAGCGACAGCGCTCAGTGCAACCACTCCTTCACCAGCAGAATTACAGTGCGAACAACCCTTCCCAGTCATCATTGGACAAAAGGTATGACTACAACACCCAACCGATGGAACATGAAATCCGGCAGAAATCAGCAGCATCTGTCCAGAACCATGATCAGATCAAGTACGAGCACCCATTGTGAAGAAACCGATGGCGAATCAGGGAAGTACCAGAACAAGAAACACCAAGTAACCCCATCGCAAGCAGAACGCGATCTAAGACACGATCCCAGCGCAAGACTCCTACAGACAACCAGAATTGTGAGAACGTACGGCAATCTCAAACCAACTTCACAGTATCAACGAACCACCATTCCGTCCCAGGGACTCATAAGGTGATCACTTTGTACAATTGTAGGTTCAAACACAGAAGAGCAATTTGTTGTAATGTAAATAGTTCTTATTATTTAAGGGTACAGCTTGGAGTTGTTGTGGTATACCTTTAAAGAGCGTATCTAAAATTGCTGTGCATCGCCAGGCAGGGTGTGACGTGTATATACTCATGTATAATTCTCGGGCCGATGATAGGAGCTGTCCTAGAGACCTAGATATTGTTGTATATATTTCATCTCTTCAAATCAAAGAATTGAGTTAGCGATCCTCTTTGTGTCGTCGGTGTGTTTGCGTAAGGTGGAAAACACAACATGGAGGACCCCCATTTAAAGTGAATGGCAAAAGAACTAAGGCGACATGAGGAGAAACCTTCTTGCGCAGCGAGTGGTTAGAATCTGCAATGCACTGCCTGAGAGTGTGCTGGGGGCACTTTCAAGAGTGGCTTTCAAAAGAGAATCGGATAATTATCTGAAGAGAAAATATTTGCAGGGCTATGGGGAAAAGGCAGGTGAGTGGCACTAGGGGAGTTGCTCTTGCAAAGAGCTAGCACAGACACGACAGGCCGAATGGCCTCCTTTTCTGCTCTAACCAATCTAGGACTCTATGTGTGCAGCTCTGCACACTTGCTTGCTGCATTGTCACTCACGCCCTGCAAGACACGCAACTGCTTTCAAAAGCTTCTTCCACAGCAGCCTCTGACACTGACGTCCATGTGGATAGGCACAACCCTCTCCCATCTGATTGGTGGAATACTGCCGATCTACATAACTCTGATGCAGTCTCACTGAAAGAGAGAGAACAAAGGCAACTTTTCCAATTAGAAATCCCGGGACAAATATGCCAACAGTGAAACCGTCAGTGCTTAGATATATATATACATAAGTCTTTGAACGCTGTCAGTCTGCTTTAAAGGAGGGAAGGCAGATGGCACTCGGGGAAGTCAAGGGCGGCGCCGGCATCGCTTCTCGGCCTTTTGGCTAAGATCAAGTGTAGTATCTGTTCTTATCAGTTTAATATCTGATACGTCCCTTATCTGGGGACCATATATTAAATTGATTTTTGGAGCAGGGAGATGGAATAGGGGCTTGCTCCGTCCACTCCACGCATCGACCCGGTATTGCAGTATCTCTGGGAACGGTGCACCCTCCCCTTTCCAGGGGATTTTCAATGCTAAAAATAGTTTTCTTACAAACATCTGCTTTCTTTACTTCTCAACATGTACATGTTCCAAAATCCAACTTTCTTTGGAAAAACTCAGCAAGTCTGGCAGCATCGGCCGAGAAGAAATCAGTCAACGTTTCGAGCCCTCATGGCCCTTCAGCAGAACTGAAGCATAGTTTCAACAAGGGAGAAATATAAATTGGTTTAAGGTGGGTGGGGGGGAAGAGACACATTGAGGGTGTGGTGTGAGCAGATAATCAAAAGATGTCAGAGACAAAAGGGTCAAAGAGGTGTTGAAGGTGGTGGTCTTTGTCTGAGAAAAGTGCTAATTAAGAATGCAAGACAGGATATTCAAAGTACAGCTCTAGTGGGGGTGGGGTGGAAAGACTAAAGGTCTTTAGTCTTTCCACCCCACCCCCACTAGAGCTGTACTTTGAATATCCTGTCTTGCATTCTTAATTAGCACTTTTCTCAGACAAAGACCACTACCTTCAACACCTCTTTGACCCTTTTGTCTCTGACATCTTTTGATTATCTGCTCACACTACACCCTCAATGTGTCTCTTCCCCCCCCACCCACCTTAAACCAATTTATATTTCTCCCTTGTTGAAACTATGCTTCAGTTCTGCTGAAGGGCCATGAGGGCTCGAAACGTTGACTGGTTTCTTCTCGGCCGATGCTGCCAGACTTGCTGAGTTTTTCCAGGTAATTCTGTTTTTATTTTGTTTTGGATTTCCAGCATCCGCAGTAGCTTTTAGCTTTTTGTTTTTATCCAACTTTCTTTCTTTCTCTCTCTCTCTCTCTCTCTCTCTCTCACTCACTCACCCGCAGCAGCTACACACAAAAAACACGCACGCTCACCCAACACTCACAGACAGCACTCTCATCTCACAAACACTCTACCTCACTTATACAAAAACAGCTTTCACTTGCAAATACACCTCTCAAACACTCTCTCAGCTGCACCTTTCGCCTCACAACATTTTAAACCAGCTCTCTGCTGCCGCTGCCGCTGCTGCTGCTGACACAGCAACAATCAAAACTCACACCTCAAAGCTCACACACTTTACACAGCTACTCCGAAACCTCTACATCCACATTCACACAATCCTTACATTGCACAAGGAGCCCATTCCGCCCGTCGTGCCTGCACCAGCTCTCCCGGTGAACATTTCACCTCGTGCCTTTCTCCTGCCTTCTCCACGTAACCCGGCACATGCTTTCTTTTCAAATAATCATCTCATTCCCTCTTCAATTGAACCTGCCTCCGCCGCGCTATCAGGTGGTGCATTCCAGACCCTGACCGCTCGCTGCTCCTATCGCTTTTGCTTCTTTTGCCAGTTACTTTAAACCTGTGCCCTCTCCTTCTCGATCCTTGCCCCGGTGCAAACAGTTTCTCCCTATCTACTCTCTCCAGACCCCTCATGATTTTCAATACCTCTATCAAGTCTCCTCTCAGACTTCTTTTCCCCAAGGAATACAGTCCCAACTTCTCCAATCTTACTTCATAACTCAACTTCCTCGCCCCTGGAACCAAACTCGTAAACCTCTTCTGCACTCTCTCCAATGCCTCCACTACCTTCCTAAAATGCAAGTCAAAATGCAATCCCTCAGAGTCGGCATGGCTTTACGAAGAGTAAATCGTGTTTGACTAATTTGCTAGAGTTCTTTGAAGATGTGACAAGCAAAGTGGATAACGGGGATCCTGTAGATGTAGTATGTCTGGACTTCCAGAAGGCATTTGATAAGGTGCCGCACAAAAGATTAATACACAAGATAAGATCACACGCAGCTAAGGGTAATATATTAGCTTGGATAGAGGATTGGCTAACCAACAGAAAGCAGAGAGTCAAGATAAATGGGTCTTTTGTGGATGCCAAGCTGTAACTAGTGGGGTGCCACAGGGTTCGGTCCTCGGCCCCCAACTATTTACTTGGATTCAGGAGTAGAAGGTACTATAGCTAAATTTGCAGATGACACCAAAATAGGTGGGAAAGTAAGTTGCAATGAAGAAATAAGAAATTTACAAATGGATATGGACAGGTTAGGTGAATGGGCCAAAATTTGGCAGATGGAGTTTAACTAAGTTAAATAAGTTTAATAAGTGTGCGGTTATCCATTTTGGTCAGAAGAATAAAAAGGCGACTTATTATTCAAATGGAGAGAAACTTCAGAAATGCTTCAGCACAGAGGGATCTGGGTGTCCTCGCGCACGAATCGCTGAAAGCTAGTATGCAGGTACAGCAGGTAACAAGGAAGGCGAATGGAATCGCTTCTCGGCCTTTTGGCTAAGATCAAGTGTTGCAGGGGCGACACCATGGTCCTACCAAGGCAAGGTCGGGATGGAAGGGCTATAACCAATCGCAATCGAAATCCATACCGTGGGTTACCTATCACCGTCCGAGTCACGGTGAACCACAGCGAAGGAGGATCACCTATGGATCGGGGCTTCTTCACCAGGAGGATCCTGTTGAAGGCGTGCGGCTTCCAAGCTACGGAGATCTTCACCCTGCACGACTCCCGCAAAGGCGGTTATTTTGACGTGACGTTCAAGCGGGTGGCAGACTGCGTCCGGCTCCTGAGGGTGTTCGAGGAGAAGAGAGACCTGCCGGAGATGAAGATCCTGACGGCGGAGCCGCACTTTTCTCTGCCGTTGCAACGGGAACGTGAGGTGATGGTGCATGTGTACAACCCCTTCGTCCCTGTCGCCGACGTGGTCACCTTCCTCACCAGGTACTTCGATAAGGTGGGGAGCGGCACCGAGATTCGAGACGACTTGGGGATCTGGACAGGCAAACGCCTGTTTAAGGTCACGCTAAAGACCGATGGTAAGGGAGCCATTTTCCACCCTCCTTCCAGTTTCGCTATCGGGGGAAACCGTGGCTACCTGGTCTACGCTGGGCAACCCAAGCATTGTCGCTCATGCGGCAAGGCTGGTCATGTGGCGGCCAACTGCAGCGCCTCCCTCTGCAAGATCTGCAAACAGGAAGGGCACCAGACAAAAGACTGCAAACAGGCCAAGTGCTGCAACCTGTGTGGCGAGGCAAGTCACCTCTACAGGACCTGCCCCAAACGCTGCCGTACTTACGCACAGGCAGCCAAAGCCGACCACGGGGAAGCAGAAGAAATGTTCCGTGTCACTCCAACCACCAAGGCCCCCAGGGAGCTCAACGGGACAAAGGAGGACACAGAGAGAGACAAGGTGGAGAAAGAGATTGAGGCAACAGAGAGCCAATCAACAGCACTACCCCCTGAACCTTCCAGTCCTCAGGACAGCGAATCAATGGAGGAGGAGGCAGCAGTGGAAAAGCAGCAGGGGGAGTGGCGGACGGTGAAGAACAAGAAAAGTAAGAGGGAGCGAAGAAGAAGCAAAGGCGTTTCCCAGAGAAGCGGCAAGAGGCGTCTCCCATCCGACACGGATGACAAGGGCAGCAGCTCTTCGGATGAGGAAGTGCCAGAGCGGCACCGACAGAAGAGGCGGCAAAGCTCCAGGGCGTTGGAGGACGAGACACCCGAGCTCCAGAAAATTGGAGACAACAAGGAGACCAACGCACCCCAACTTTGCCTGCAACCTGAGGAGGCCAGTGCACCACAGCCCCTGGAATCTGGGAGCAGTGAGGCAATCATCGCACCCCAGCTCCAGGAAGCCGGGAACAGCAACCCCCCAGAGGGGGTGAGTTTTGGAGAAGCTTCTCCAGCAAAGGTCATCTCAAAATCCGCTCACTACGTGAACCTCCAGATGCCACCGGAGCAGAACACGGCCAAGGAGATCTACCTCAGCCCATCCAAAGTGAAGGAATTTGAGCTCACTACGGGTATGAAGGAGCAGACTAAAGGTCTGGGACTCTCAGAGACAGTGGGTTTGGTAGGAGAATAAATGCTTTAATATGGGTTTAAAGATTGTATCCATAAATGTGCGTAGCATTAAATCTACTACGCGATGTGTTGCGACCTTGGACTACCTAGCCAAGGTCAAAGCTGACCTGTTGTTTCTGCAGGAGTGTGCGATACCGCACCTCAGCTCCTACAGGCAATGGTCACGATGGTGGTCCCACGGGCCATCGATCTGGTCGGGCGGAAACGACTCTCGTTCCTCCGGCCTGGGTATTCTGCTGCGGGGAGGCAACTTCACCGTCTCCGAGGTCAAGGAGGTGGTGGGCGGGCGACTCCTGGTAGCAGACGTAATGTACAAGAACGCTCCACTCCGGTTAATTAACGTGTACGGCCCGGCACAAGGGGCTGAGCGGCTGGAGGTTTTTCAGCAGCTCCCACTGCTGCTGGCGACCTCCAGGCCGGTCATTCTGGGCGGGGACTTCAACTGCATCATCGATGCGGCTGGACGATCCGGCAGGGCCGGAAGCAGATTGGACGCTACGTCCAGATCCCTGATGGAAACAGTTAAGGATGCCAAGCTGCACGACGTCTTCAGCAACCCTGCAGACGGAGCGCAGCGTAGATACACCTGGTCGCGGCCAGACGGGTCCATTCGTTCCAGGATAGACTTCCTGTTTGTGTCCCGTGCATTCACAGTCAGATCCACCGAGGTCAAGCCGGTGTTCTTCTCTGACCACTGCCTCCTACTGGCGGACTGCCACTTGGAGGAAGACCTGAGGGTGGGCAGGGGGGCATGGAAGCTAAATGTGCAACTGCTGACCCCAGAGAACATTGAGGAGCTCAAGAGGGATTACAAAGGTTGGAGAACCGTGAAACCCCTCTTTGAGTCCCTGACACACTGGTGGGAAGTGATCAAGGGAAGCATCAAGAGGTTCTTCATCCTCAAAGGCACCCAGAAAGCTAGAAAGGAACAGAGGGAAATGTCCCGACTCCAGGAAAAGATGCAGAATCTGCTCCGGCTGCAGTCGATGGGGGTCGATGTCAAGGAGGAGCTCCAAGAGGTGAAGGGCCAGCAAGCCTCGCACTTTGCCTCGGAGGCCTCCAAGATCATCTTCCGTTCCAGAGTCCGCTCCGTGGAGCAGGATGAGACGTGCTCACGTTTCTTCTTCCAAAAGGTACACAGAGAGCGCTCTGTGATCAGCAGCCTGAAGGAAGAAGACGGCTCAGTAAAGTCATCACGGTCCGACATTCTGAGGATCAGCAAATCCTTTTATGCCGGACTGTATGACGTGAAGCCCACGGACAGCACGGCCTCCCAGTCCTTCCTGTCCTCTATCACGGAGGTCTTAGACCACAGTACGCGGGAGAGCCTGGACAAACCGCTAACTCCTGAGGAACTGACTAAGGCCCTCGAGTCCTTCGAGAAGAGTAAAACCCCCGGAAGCGACGGCTTGCCGGCGGAGTTGTATTCGGCTCTGTGGGACTTGATCGGCCCAGACCTGCTAGGAGTGTACGAGAGTATGCTCCTGGCCGGTAGTATGTCAGAATCCATGAGGAAAGGCATCATCACCCTCATCTACAAGCACAAGGGGGAAAGGGAGGAAATTAGAAATTGGCGACCCATTTCACTGTTGAATGTGGACTATAAGATTCTGTCCAAGGTCATCGCCAACCGGGTCAAATCCGCTCTGGAATTGGTGATTCACCCTGACCAGACCTGCTCTGTGCCAGGCAGGAAGATCTCTGACAGCCTGGCGCTGCTCAGGGATACGATTGCCTATGTACAGGACAGGGGTGTGGATACCTGCCTCATCAGCTTGGATCAGGAGAAGGCCTTTGACAGAATATCGCACACCTACATGGGGGATGTGCTCTCCAAAATGGGGTTTGGGGAGGGAATTCGAAATTGGATCCAACTGCTCTACACTAACATCAGTAGCGCAGTCTCAATCAATGGGTGGGAAACGGATAGCTTTCCGATTAAATCTGGAGTCAGGCAGGGCTGTCCTCTCTCGCCTGTCCTTTTCGTGTGTTGCATAGAACCCTTTGCCGAGTCCATCAGGAAGGATCCGGGCATAAGAGGAGTGACGATCCCAGGCAGTGGAGGCACTCAGGTAAAAGCCTCCCTGTACATGGACGACGTCGCCGTCTTCTGCTCGGATCCGCTGTCGGTGCGCAGACTGATGCACATCTGCGACCAGTTCGAACTGGCCTCGGGAGCCAAGGTAAATCGTGGGAAGAGCGAGGCCATGTTCTTTGGGAACTGGGCTGACCGATCCTTTGTCCCCTTCACTGTCAGGGCTGACGGCCTGAAGGTGCTGGGGATATGGTTCGGAGGGACCGGGGCATGCGTTAGAAACTGGAAGGAGCGAGTGGCTATGGTGAAGAGGAAACTGGGCATGTGGGAGCGACGCTCCCTCTCCATTGCGGGTAAGAACCTGGTCATCAGGTGTGAGGTACTCTCGCTGTTGCTGTACGTGGCGCAGGTCTGGCCCATTCCAGACTCCTGCGCGACGGCGATCACTCGAGCCATCTTCCGCTTTATCTGGAGGTCGAAAATGGATCGTGTCCGCAGGGACGCGATCTACAAGCCTCTAGATAAAGGGGGAAAAAACGTGCCCAACATCGCCCTCATACTGATGGCCACCTTTGTGTGCGGCTGCATCAAGCGGTGCGTAGACCCTCAGTACGCAAACACCAAGTGTCACTACGTGCTGAGGTTCTACCTGTCCCCGGTGTTGCGAAGGATGGGTCTGGCCACGCTGCCGCGGAACGCTCCAAGTAGTTGGACCGTGCCGTACCACCTGTCCCTGGTGGAAAAATTGATGCAGAAAAACACCTTTGACCACAAGTCCATCAGGCAGTGGTCAGCACGTAACGTCCTAGAGGCCCTGAGGGATAAGGAGAGGGTGGACCCTGTGGGATGGTTCCCCGAGCAGACTGTCAAAGTCATTTGGCAGAATGCCTCATCGCCAGAACTTTCCAACAAGCACCAAGACGTAGCTTGGCTGGTGGTGAGAAAGGCCCTCCCCGTCAGATCCTTCCTACACGCCAGGAAGCTCACCCCCTCTGCACGTTGCCCTCGAGGTGGCTGTGGTGGGGAAGAGACCGTTGTCCACCTCCTTGTGGATTGTGCCTTTGCAAAGAAAGTCTGGAGAGAGATGCAGTGGTTGCTGTCGAGGTTCATCCCGAGCAGTTCTGTGACACAGGACTCTGTGCTCTACGGGCTGTTCCCAGGGACACACACCGAGACAAACATCGACTGCAGCTGGAGGATCATCAACTCGGTGAAAGAGGCGCTTTGGTCTGCCCGAAACTTGTTGGTCTTCCAGCACAAAGAGTTGTCCCCGACCGATTGTTGCGGACTGGCACAATCCAAAGTCCAGGACTACGTGCTGAGGGACGCACTAAAGCTTGGGGCAGCTGCCGCAAAGGCGCAATGGGGAAGGGTCGCTGTCTAAGACCTTTCTACCACAGCGCACCGAGAGACTGGGAACTGTTTAGAGCCCCTCGGGCTGTACAGATCAAAATGAAAGGCTGTAAATGATTGTAATATTGTTTGTACTAATGCACCTGGTGATACATTTTGTAAAAGTTTAACCCTGGATTGTACCCTTGTAAGGTTGTTTTTGAAATGGTGTGGAATGTGATTGAAGATATTTTATGAATAAAGTATATTTTTACAAAAAAAAAAAAAAAATCTGTTCTTATCAGTTTAATATCTGATACGTCCCTTATCTGGGGACCATATATTAAATTGATTTTTGGAGCAGGGAGATGGAATAGGGGCTTGCTCCGTCCACTCCACACATCGACCCGGTATTGCAGTATCTCTGGGAACGGTGCACCCTCCCCTTTCCAGGGGATTTTCAATGCTAAAAATAGTTTTCTTACAAACATCTGCTTTCTTTACTTCTCAACATGTACATGTTCCAAAATCCAACTTTCTTTCTTTCTCTCTCTCTCTCTCTCTCTCTCTCTCACTCACTCACTCACCCGCAGCAGCTACACACAAAAAACACGCACTCTCACCCAACACTCGCTGGCAGGGCCGGCAGCAGATTGGACGCTACGTCCAGATCCCTGATGGAAACAGTTAAGGATGCCAAGCTGCACGACGTCTTCAGCAACCCTGCAGACGGAGCGCAGCGTAGATACACCTGGTCGCGGCCAGACGGGTCCATTCGTTCCAGGATAGACTTCCTGTTTGTGTCCCGTGCATTCACAGTCAGATCCACCGAGGTCAAGCCGGTGTTCTTCTCTGACCACTGCCTCCTACTGGCGGACTGCCACTTGGAGAAGGACCTGAGGGTGGGCAGGGGGGCATGGAAGCTAAATGTGCAACTGCTGACCCCAGAGAACATTGAGGAGCTCAAGAGGGATTACAAAGGTTGGAGAACCGTGAAACCCCTCTTTGAGTCCCTGACACACTGGTGGGAAGCGATCAAGGGAAACATCACGAGGTTTTTCATCCTCAAAGGCACCCAGAAAGCTAGAAAGGAACCGAGGGAAATGTCCCGACTCCAGAAAAAGATGCAGAATCTGCTCCGGCTGCAGTCGATGGGGGTCGATGTCAAGGAGGAGCTCCAAGAGGTGAAGGGCCAGCAAGCCTCGCACTTTGCCTCGGAGGCCTCCAAGATCATCTTCCGTTCCAGAGTCCGCTCCATGGAGCAGGATGAGACGTGCTCACGTTTCTTCTTCCAAAAGGTACACAGAGAGCGCTCTGTGATCAGCAGCCTGAAGGAAGAAGACGGCTCAGTAAAGTCATCACGGTCCGACATTCTGAGGATCAGCAAATCCTTTTATGCCGGATTGTATGACGTGAAGCCCACGGACAGCACGGCCTCCCAGTCCTTCCTGTCCTCTATCACGGAGGTCTTAGACCACAGTACGCGGGAGAGCCTGGACAAACCGCTAACTCCTGATGAACTGACTAAGGCCCTCGAGTCCTTGGAGAAGAGTAAAACCCCCGGAAGCGACGGCTTGCCGACGGAGTTGTATTCGGCTCTGTGGGACTTGATCGGGCCAGACCTGCTAGGAGTGTACGAGAGTATGCTCCTGGCCGGTAGTATGTCAGAATCCATGAGGAAAGGCATCATCACCCTCATCTACAAGCACAAGGGGGAAAGGGAGGAAATTAGAAATTGGCGACCCATTTCACTGTTGAATGTGGACTATAAGATTCTGTCCAAGGTCATCACCAACCGGGTCAAATCCGCTCTGGAATTGGTGATTCACCCTGACCAGACCTGCTCTGTGCCAGGCAGGAAGATCTCTGACAGCCTGGCGCTGCTCAGGGATACGATTGCCTATGTACAGGACAGGGGGGTGGATACCTGCCTCATCAGCTTGGATCAGGAGAAGGCCTTTGACAGAATATCCCACACCTACATGGTAGATGTGCGCTCCAAAATGGGGTTTGGGGAGGGAATTCGAAATTGGATCCAACTGCTCTACACTAACATCAGTAGCGCAGTCTCAATCAACGGGTGGGAAACAGATAGCTTTCCGATTAAATCTGGAGTCAGGCAGGGCTGTCCTCTCTCGCCTGTTCTTTTCGTGTGTTGCATAGAACCCTTTGCCGAGTCCATCAGGAAGGATCCGGGCATAAGAGGAGTGACGATCCCAGGCAGTGGAGGCATTCAGGTAAAAGCCTCCCTGTACATGGACGACGTCGCCGTCTTCTGGTCGGATCCGCTGTCGGTGCGCAGACTGATCCACATCTGCGACAAGATAGGATATAAAGCAGTGTAAAGTAAGTTAATAACAAATTGAGAAAGTAAATATGGAACACAAAATATTTTAAAACGAGGGCACAGGTTAAAAACATGATCCTAATTTCTGTTGAACTGAATGAGGCGAGTCATTACAGTGCGTGACCGATTTGTTTAAGTGTGCGGGCCCATTAAATTTTTTGCACAGCCGCGCAAATTTAAAGGGGCTTATGTGGCGGTGTGTCTGTGAGGAAACGTTGACTGTGACCTCTCCTCATATCTTGTATCCCACTGTGAAACCATCTTCAGCTCCCAAATTGCACTCAGACAATGTGCTATATTTGCATATTGTGCAGGAGTCGGGGGAGGGGTCATGGGGCTGCCCCTTGTCTCTGTACTTGAAAACTGTCTCTAATGGCAGCCAGGCAGCAACTGTTGTGCTTACTCAAAGCCAACCTGAAGAAAAGGCAAGACATGTTGGGTGCTGAGAGGGAGAAGCATTGCCACTTTAGGTTCTACTTGGATTTTACTGAGGTAAAAGGTGATTGAAAAAGTCAAGCATTTCTCCCCTAGCAGTTACCACTGAGGACAAATAATAGCGAGCGCTGATCTGTCACTGAGCACTGAGGCCGGCCAAGGGGAGGCATCTGAAAGCTGCAGAGAAAGCAAGAAGCCAGGATGGACGACTGAGAATACAGAAAAATACTGGCTGAGGTAGACAGCAAAAACTGTGACACAAGCTCAGGTAAGCGTGGTGTTTTGCAGTTCAAGTGCATCACTTTGTGACAGTATAGATATTTTTCACTTTCCTAGGATAAGGCTGTTCCCTTTCTAGAAGTTAGAAGCAGCCGTGCAGATGTATTTTCTGCGCTCCTTTGCTTGCCTGCTGAATAGGACTGATTGGAGGTGAAAAGGTGATTAAAAGAGAGCCGACATCATTGCAGGCTGGCAGATGGTGTGCTGTGCTGTGCACGCAGGTGGTTTTGTTGTTTGGCTTGTATGTGACTTCTGGTTGAAGCTGAAAGATTTCTAAAATTTTGAAGGAAATAATCTTTGAGAAGGGGAGAAACATTTTCAACATTTTAACAGGATCTAAGGCTGTTCACTGTGTCGTACCTGTACTTATCCTTGCTGCCACCTGTCTTCTCACTGCTGATCATCATCTTGTGTTATTATAATGATATAATGCATTGGACCTATTTACTGTGACTTCATAACATGACACATTTCCCTTCTGGTGATGTCATGCTGACATCCCGTAAAGGAAATAGACCAACAGTCAGCCCAAAAGAAGGCCCAATGCCAAGCAAAGGAAGCCCATAACGAGGATGCTAGACAGCTCGTACAAAAGAAAGCAGGGCATCAGGAAACAACTCAACAGCAGCTGACGTAGTACTCTCCAGGTTCAGTGCAGGAGAAGTACTGGAATCAGTAAAAACTAATGCCCCTACATGTACGAACATACAACTTAGGAGCAGGAGTAGGCCACTGGGCCCCAAGAGCCTGCTCCACTATTCAGAAGATCATGGCTGATCTGATTGCAACCTCAACCCCACATTCCTGCCTACCACCGATAACCTTCCACCCCGCCTTGTTAATCTATCCAGCTCTGTCTTGAAAATATTCAAAGACCCTGTTTCCACCACCTTTTGAGGAAGAGAGTTCCAAAGACTCACTACGCTCTGAGAGAAACGCTCCTGACTTTGCCTTCCCTGTAGATGTGGAAGGAGTTTAGCTGCATGCCAGGTCAGCCGGCAAGCTCCACAGACTGATCGGCGCAGGCTTGGAGGGCCGAAATACATGTTCCTGTGCTGTACGTTTTTTTTGTTCTTTGTTCTTTGACTGCCCAAACTGAAAGCAAAGACAAAAATACAGCAGGCCTCGATCGAAGAACTCCTCTGCGCTGTGAGCTAGTTGCTCACACGGAAACTCAGCTACAAAGACTCGTGGATTGTCTCTCATGCCTGTCACGTGTTCTCCCTTGTGACTGACCGTTTCTCGAAATTTCCCATTACCTGCCAGTTACACGACACATCTAGCGCAACCATTGCAGGAAGGAACATTGCAGACATTTCAAAATGGTCATAACAGACAGTCAGACAGTGCAATGGTATTTAAGTTGCCTACATAGATCATGTTTCACTCTGAGGTGCTTCAAGGCAAAAGTGATACATGTAGTATTCACTGGAAACATTCACCGTGTGTCTTACAGCCCGAGGAGCCTATGCAAATCCCAGCCCCTTGGTGCACTATGGCTGAAAGGTCGTAGACAGCCACCTTTCCCCATTGCGCCTCTGCCCCAAACTTTAGTGCGTCCCTCAGCACGTAGTCCTGGACCTTGGAATGTGCCAACTCTTTGCAATGGAAGACCAAGAAGTTTCAGGCAGCCAAAGAGCGTCTTTCACCGAGTTGATCCTCCGGCTGCAGTTGATGCTTGTCTCGGCGTGTGTCCCTGGGAACAGCCCGTAGAGCACAGTGTCCGGACCTGTGTCACGGAACTGCTCGGGATGAACCTCGACAAGAACCACGGCCACTCTCTTCAGACCTTTTCTGCAAAGGCAGATTCCACAAGGAGGTGGGCAACGGTCTCTTCCCCACCACAGCCACCTCGAGGGCAACGTGCAGAGGGGGTGAGGCTCCTGGCGTGTAGGAAGGACCTGACGGCAAGGTCCTTTCTCACCACCAGCCAAGCTACGTCTTTGTGCTTGTTGGAAGGTTCTGGTGATGAGGCATTCTGCCAAATGACCCTGACAGTCTGTTCGGCGAACCATCCGACGGGATCCACCATCTCCTTTTCCCGCAGGGCCTCTAGGGTGATACGTGCTAACCACTGCCTGATGGACTTGCGGTTCCTCTGCATAATTTTTCCACACGGGACAGGTGATATGGCACTTGGAGCTTTCCGTGGCAGCGTGACCAGACCCATCCTTCGCAACACCAGGGACAGGTAGAACCTCAGCACGTAGTGACGCTTGGTGTTTGGGTCTACACACAGCTTGATACAGCCATACACAAAGGTGGCCATCAGGATGAGGGTGATGTTGGGCATGTTTTCTCCCCCTTCATCCAGAGGTTTTTTACATCATGTCCCTGCAAACATGGTCCACTTTTGACCTCCAGACAAAGCGGAAGTTGGCTCGCGTGATCGCCACAGCGCAGGAGTGAGGAATGGGCCAGACCTGCGCCATGTACAACACTGAGAGTGCCTCACGCCTGATGAGCAGGTTCTTACCCGCAATGGAGAGGGAGCTTTGCTCCCACAAGCCCAGTTCTTTTCTCACCATGGCTACTCGCTCCTTCCAGTTTCTAACGCATTCCCTGGTCCCTCCGAACCATATCCCCAGCAGCTTCAGGCAGTCTGACCTGCTGGTGAAAGGGACAAAGCTTAGTTCAGTTCCCAAAGGGCACGGCCTCGCTCTTGCCACGGTTTACCCTTGGCACCCGAGGCCGGTTCGAAGTGGTCGCAGGTGTTGATCGGTCTGCGCACCGATGTGTGAAAAGTGGGGAGTTGACCGTACTACCGCATCACCACACTGCCCCAGGTCCAATAGCATGGCGGAATGTATATACTGTAAAGTGCTTACTTATGAAATGTCAGCAAAGTAAACAAGGCTTGTGACGGCCTGTCACAATGCTACACCTTAGAGCGACAGCGCTCAGTGCAACCACTCCTTCACCAGCAGAATTACAGTGCGAACAACCCTTCCCAGTCATCATTGGACAAAAGGTATGACTACAACACCCAACCGATGGAACATGAAATCCGGCAGAAATCAGCAGCATCTGTCCAGAACCATGATCAGATCAAGTACGAGCACCCATTGTGAAGAAACCGATGGCGAATCAGGGAAGTACCAGAACAAGAAACACCAAGTAACCCCATCGCAAGCAGAACGCGATCTAAGACACGATCCCAGCGCAAGACTCCTACAGACAACCAGAATTGTGAGAACGTACGGCAATCTCAAACCAACTTCACAGTATCAACGAACCACCATTCCGTCCCAGGGACTCATAAGGTGATCACTTTGTACAATTGTAGGTTCAAACACAGAAGAGCAATTTGTTGTAATGTAAATAGTTCTTATTATTTAAGGGTACAGCTTGGAGTTGTTGTGGTATACCTTTAAAGAGCGTATCTAAAATTGCTGTGCATCGCCAGGCAGGGTGTGACGTGTATATACTCATGTATAATTCTCGGGCCGATGATAGGAGCTGTCCTAGAGACCTAGATATTGTTGTATATATTTCATCTCTTCAAATCAAAGAATTGAGTTAGCGATCCTCTTTGTGTCGTCGGTGTGTTTGCGTAAGGTGGAAAACACAACATGGAGGACCCCCATTTAAAGTGAATGGCAAAAGAACTAAGGCGACATGAGGAGAAACCTTCTTGCGCAGCGAGTGGTTAGAATCTGCAATGCACTGCCTGAGAGTGTGCTGGGGGCACTTTCAAGAGTGGCTTTCAAAAGAGAATCGGATAATTATCTGAAGAGAAAATATTTGCAGGGCTATGGGGAAAAGGCAGGTGAGTGGCACTAGGGGAGTTGCTCTTGCAAAGAGCTAGCACAGACACGACAGGCCGAATGGCCTCCTTTTCTGCTCTAACCAATCTAGGACTCTATGTGTGCAGCTCTGCACACTTGCTTGCTGCATTGTCACTCACGCCCTGCAAGACACGCAACTGCTTTCAAAAGCTTCTTCCACAGCAGCCTCTGACACTGACGTCCATGTGGATAGGCACAACCCTCTCCCATCTGATTGGTGGAATACTGCCGATCTACATAACTCTGATGCAGTCTCACTGAAAGAGAGAGAACAAAGGCAACTTTTCCAATTAGAAATCCCGGGACAAATATGCCAACAGTGAAACCGTCAGTGCTTAGATATATATATACATAAGTCTTTGAACGCTGTCAGTCTGCTTTAAAGGAGGGAAGGCAGATGGCACTCGGGGAAGTCAAGGGCGGCGCCGGCATCGCTTCTCGGCCTTTTGGCTAAGATCAAGTGTAAAGACTGGATCGGCCCGGACCTGCTAGAAGTGTACGAGAGTATGCTTCTGGCTGGCCGTTCACCTTTTGGCTAAGATCAAGTGTTGCAGGAGCGACACCATGGTCCTGCCATGGCAAGGTCGGGATGGAAGGGCGAAAACCAATCGCAATCCGAATTCATACCGTGGGTTACCTATCACCGTCCGAGTCACGGTAAACCACAGCGACGAAGGAGGATCACCTATGGATCGGGGCTTCTTCACCAGGAGGATCCTGTTGAAGGCGTGCGGCTTCCAAGCTACGGAGATCTTCACCCTGCACGACTCCCGCAAAGGTGGTTATTTCGACGTCACGTTCAAGCAAGTGGCAGACTGCGTCCGGCTCCTGAGGGTGTTCGAGGAGAAGAGAGACCTGCCGGAGATGAAGATCCTGACGGCGGAGCCGCACTTTTCTCTGCCGTTGCAACGGGAACGTGAGGTGATGGTGCATGTGTACAACCCCTTCGTCCCTGTCGCCGACGTGGTCACCTTCCTCACCAGGTACTTCGATAAGGTGGGGAGCGGCACTGAGATTCGAGACGACTTGGGGATCTGGACAGGCAAACGCCTGTTTAAGGTCACGCTAAAGACCGATGGTAAGGGAGCCATTTTCCACCCTCCCTCCAGTTTCGCAATCGGGGGAAACCGTGGCTACCTGGTCTACGCTGGGCAACCCAAGCATTGCCGCTCATGCGGCAAGGCTGGTCATGTGGCGGCCAACTGCAGCGCCTCCCTCTGCAAGATCTGCAAACAGGAAGGGCACCAGACAAAAGACTGCAAACAGGCCAAGTGCTGCAACCTGTGTGGCGAGGCAAGTCACCTCTACAGGACCTGCCCCAAACGCTGCCGTACTTACGCACAGGCAGCCAAAGCCGACCACGGGGAAGCAGAAGAAATGTTCCGTGTCACTCCAACCACCAAGGCCCCCAGGGAGCTCAACGGGACAAAGGAGGACACAGAGAGAGACAAGGTGGAGAAAGAGATTGAGGCAACAGAGAGCCAATCAACAGCACCACCCCCTGAACCTTCCAGTCCTCAGGACAGCGAATCAATGGAGGAGGAGGCAGCAGTGGAAAAGCAGCAGGGGGAGTGGCGGACGGTGAAGAACAAGAAAAGTAAGAGGGAGCGAAGAAGAAGCAAAGGCGTTTCCCAGAGAAGCGGCAAGAGGCGTCTCCCATCCGACACGGATGACAAGGGCAGCAGCTCTTCGGATGAGGAAGTGCCAGAGCGGCACCGACAGAAGAGGCGGCAAAGCTCCAGGGCGTTGGAGGACGAGACACCCGAGCTCCAGAAAATTGGAGACAACAAGGAGACCAACGCACCCCAACTTTGCCTGCAACCTGAGGAGGCCAGTGCACCACAGCCCCTGGAATCTGGGAGCAGTGAGGCAATCATCGCACCCCAGCTCCAGGAAGCCGGGAACAGCAACCCCCCAGAGGGGGTGAGTTTTGGAGAAGCTTCTCCAGCAAAGGTCATCTCAAAATCCGCTCACTACGTGAACCTCCAGATGCCACTGGAGCAGAACACGGCCAAGGAGATCTACCTCAGCCCATCCAAAGTGAAGGAATTTGAGCTCACTACGGGTATGAAGGAGCAGACTAAAGGTCTGGGACTCTCAGAGACAGTGGGTTTGGTAGGAGAATAAATGCTTTAATATGGGTTTAAAGATTGTATCCATAAATGTGCGTAGCATTAAATCTACTACGCGATGTGTTGCGACCTTGGACTACCTAGCCAAGGTCAAAGCTGACCTGTTGTTTCTGCAGGAGTGTGCGATACCGCACCTCAGCTCCTACAGGCAATGGTCACGATGGTGGTCCCACGGGCCATCGATCTGGTCGGGCGGAAACGACTCTCGTTCCTCCGGCCTGGGTATTCTGCTGCGGGGAGGCAACTTCACCGTCTCCGAGGTCAAGGAGGTGGTGGGCGGGCGACTCCTGGTAGCAGACGTAATGTACAAGAACGCTCCACTCCGGTTAATTAACGTGTACGGCCCGGCACAAAGGGCTGAGCGGCTGGAGGTTTTTCAGCAGCTCCCACTGCTGCTGGCGACCTCCAGGCCGGTCATTCTGGGCGGGGACTTCAACTGCATCATCGATGCGGCTGGACGATCCGGCAGGGCCGGAAGCAGATTGGACGCTACGTCCAGATCCCTGATGGAAACAGTTAAGGATGCCAAGCTGCACGACGTCTTCAGCAACCCTGCAGACGGAGCGCAGCGTAGATACACCTGGTCGCGGCCAGACGGGTCCATTCGTTCCAGGATAGACTTCCTGTTTGTGTCCCGTGCATTCACAGTCAGATCCACCGAGGTCAAGCCGGTGTTCTTCTCTGACCACTGCCTCCTACTGGCGGACTGCCACTTGGAGGAAGACCTGAGGGTGGGCAGGGGGGCATGGAAGCTAAATGTGCAACTGCTGACCCCAGAGAACATTGAGGAGCTCAAGAGGGATTACAAAGGTTGGAGAACCGTGAAACCCCTCTTTGAGTCCCTGACACACTGGTGGGAAGTGATCAAGGGAAGCATCAAGAGGTTTTTCATCCTCAAAGGCACCCAGAAAGCTAGAAAGGAACAGAGGGAAATGTCCCGACTCCAGGAAAAGATGCAGAATCTGCTCCGGCTGCAGTCGATGGGGGTCGATGTCAAGGAGGAGCTCCAAGAGGTGAAGGGCCAGCAAGCCTCGCACTTTGCCTCGGAGGCCTCCAAGATCATCTTCCGTTCCAGAGTCCGCTCCGTGGAGCAGGATGAGACGTGCTCACGTTTCTTCTTCCAAAAGGTACACAGAGAGCGCTCTGTGATCAGCAGCCTGAAGGAAGAAGACGGCTCAGTAAAGTCATCACGGTCCGACATTCTGAGGATCAGCAAATCCTTTTATGCCGGACTGTATGACGTGAAGCCCACGGACAGCACGGCCTCCCAGTCCTTCCTGTCCTCTATCACGGAGGTCCTAGACCACAGTACGCGGGAGAGCCTAGACAAACCGCTAACTCCTGACGAACTGACTAAGGCCCTCGAGTCCTTCGAGAAGAGTAAAACCCCCGGAAGCGACGGCCTGCCGGCGGAGTTGTATTCGGCTCTGTGGGACTGGATCGGCCCAGACCTGCTAGAAGTGTACGAGAGTATGCTCCTGGCCGGCAGCATGTCAGAATCCATGAGGAAAGGCATCATCACCCTCATCTACAAGCACAAGGGGGAAAGGGAGGAAATTAGAAATTGGCGACCCATTTCACTGTTGAATGTGGACTATAAGATTCTGTCCAAGGTCATCGCCAACCGGGTCAAATCCGCTCTGGAATTGGTGATTCACCCTGACCAGACCTGCTCTGTGCCAGGCAGGAAGATCTCTGACAGCCTGGCGCTGCTCAGGGATACGATTGCCTATGTACAGGACAGGGGTGTGGATACCTGCCTCATCAGCTTGGATCAGGAGAAGGCCTTTGACAGAATATCGCACACCTACATGGGGGATGTGCTCTCCAAAATGGGGTTTGGGGAGGGAATTCGAAATTGGATCCAACTGCTCTACACTAACATCAGTAGCGCAGTCTCAATCAATGGGTGGGAAACAGATAGCTTTCCGATTAAATCTGGAGTCAGGCAGGGCTGCCCTCTCTCGCCTGTCCTTTTTGTGTGCTGCATAGAACCCTTTGCCGAGTCCATCAGGAAGGATCCGGGCATAAGAGGAGTGACGATCCCAGGCAGTGGAGGCACTCAGGTAAAAGCCTCCCTGTACATGGACGACGTCGCCGTCTTCTGCTCGGATCCGCTGTCGGTGCGCAGACTGATGCACGTCTGCGACCAGTTCGAACTGGCCTCGGGAGCCAAGGTAAATCGTGGGAAGAGCGAGGCCATGTTCTTTGGGAAGTGGGCTGACCGATCCTTTGTCCCCTTCACTGTCAGGGCTGACGGCCTGAAGGTGCTGGGGATATGGTTCGGAGGGACCGGGGCATGCGTTAGAAACTGGAAGGAGCGAGTGGCTATGGTGAAAAGGAAACTGGGCATGTGGGAGCGACGCTCCCTCTCCATTGCGGGTAAGAACCTGGTCATCAGGTGTGAGGTACTCTCGCTGTTGCTGTACGTGGCGCAGGTCTGGCCCATTCCAGACTCCTGCGCGATGGCGATCACTCGAGCCATCTTCCGCTTTATCTGGAGGTCGAAAATGGATCGTGTCTGCAGGGACGCGATGTACAAGCCTCTAGATAAAGGGGGAAAAAACGTGCCCAACATCGCCCTCATACTGATGGCCACCTTTGTGTGCGGCTGCATCAAGCGGTGCGTAGACCCTCAGTACGCAAACACCAAGTGTCACTACGTGCTGAGGTTCTACCTGTCCCCGGTGTTGCGAAGGATGGGTCTGGCCACGCTGCCGCGGAACGCTCCAAGTAGTTGGACCGTGCCGTACCACCTGTCCCTGGTGGAAAAATTTATGCAGAAAAACACCTTTGACCACAAGTCCATCAGGCAGTGGTCAGCACGTAACGTCCTAGAGGCCCTGAGGGATAAGGAGAGGGTGGACCCTGTGGGATGGTTCCCCGAGCAGACTGTCAAAGTCATTTGGCAGAATGCCTCATCGCCAGAACTTTCCAACAAGCACCAAGACGTAGCTTGGCTGGTGGTGAGAAAGGCCCTCCCCGTCAGATCCTTCCTACACGCCAGGAGTCTCACCCCCTCTGCACGATGCCCTCGAGGTGGCTGTGGTGGGGAAGAGACCGTTGTTCACCTCCTTGTGGATTGTGCCTTTGCAAAGAAAGTCTGGAGAGAGATGCAGTGGTTGCTGTCGAGGTTCATCCCGAGCAGTTCTGTGACACAGGACTCTGTGCTCTACGGGCTGTTCCCAGGGACACACACCGAGACAAACATCAACTGCAGCTGGAGGATCATCAACTCGGTGAAAGACGCGCTTTGGTCTGCCCGAAACTTGTTGGTCTTCCAGCACAAAGATTTGTCCCCGACCGATTGTTGTGGACTGGCACAATCCAAAGTCCAGGACTACGTGCTGAGGGACGCACTAAAGCTTGGGGCAGCTGCCGCAAAGGCGCAATGGGGAAGGGTCGCTGTCTAAGACCTTTCTACCACAGCGCACCGAGAGACTGGGAACTGTTTAGAGCCCCTCGGGCTGTACAGATCAAAATGAAAGGCTGTAAATGACTGTAATATTGTTTGTACTGATGCACCTGGTGATACATTTTGTAAAAGTTTAACCTGGATTGTACCCTTGTAATGTTGTTTTTGAAATGGTTTTGAATGTGATTGAAGATTTTTATGAATAAAGTATATTTTTACAAAAAAAAAAAAAAAAATCTGTTCTTATCAGTTTAATATCTGATACGTCCCTTATCTGGGGACCATATATTAAATTGATTTTTGGAGCAGGGAGATGGAATAGGGGCTTGCTCCGTCCACTCCACGCATCGACCCGGTATTGCAGTATCTCTGGGAACGGTGCACCCTCCCCTTTCCAGGGGATTTTCAATGCTAAAAATAGTTTTCTTACAAACATCTGCTTTCTTTACTTCTCAACATGTACATGTTCCAAAATCCAACTTTCTTTGGAAAAACTCAGCAAGTCTGGCAGCATCGGCCGAGAAGAAATCAGTCAACGTTTCGAGCCCTCATGGCCCTTCAGCAGAACTGAAGCATAGTTTCAACAAGGGAGAAATATAAATTGGTTTAAGGTGGGTGGGGGGGAAGAGACACATTGAGGGTGTGGTGTGAGCAGATAATCAAAAGATGTCAGAGACAAAAGGGTCAAAGAGGTGTTGAAGGTGGTGGTCTTTGTCTGAGAAAAGTGCTAATTAAGAATGCAAGACAGGATATTCAAAGTACAGCTCTAGTGGGGGTGGGGTGGAAAGACTAAAGGTCTTTAGTCTTTCCACCCCACCCCCACTAGAGCTGTACTTTGAATATCCTGTCTTGCATTCTTAATTAGCACTTTTCTCAGACAAAGACCACCACCTTCAACACCTCTTTGACCCTTTTGTCTCTGACATCTTTTGATTATCTGCTCACACTACACCCTCAATGTGTCTCTTCCCCCCCCACCCACCTTAAACCAATTTATATTTCTCCCTTGTTGAAACTATGCTTCAGTTCTGCTGAAGGGCCATGAGGGCTCGAAACGTTGACTGGTTTCTTCTCCGCCGATGCTGCCAGACTTGCTGAGTTTTTCCAGGTAATTCTGTTTTTATTTTGTTTTGGATTTCCAGCATCCGCAGTAGCTTTTAGCTTTTTGTTTTTATCCAACTTTCTTTCTTTCTCTCTCTCTCTCTCTCTCTCTCTCTCACTCACTCACCCGCAGCAGCTACACACAAAAAACACGCACGCTCACCCAACACTCACAGACAGCACTCTCATCTCACAAACACTCTACCTCACTTATACAAAAACAGCTTTCACTTGCAAATACACCTCTCAAACACTCTCTCAGCTGCACCTTTCGCCTCACAACATTTTAAACCAGCTCTCTGCTGCCGCTGCCGCTGCTGCTGCTGACACAGCAACAATCAAAACTCACACCTCAAAGCTCACACACTTTACACAGCTACTCCGAAACCTCTACATCCACATTCACACAATCCTTACATTGCACAAGGAGCCCATTCCGCCCGTCGTGCCTGCACCAGCTCTCCCGGTGAACATTTCACCTCGTGCCTTTCTCCTGCCTTCTCCACGTAACCCGGCACATGCTTTCTTTTCAAATAATCATCTCATTCCCTCTTCAATTGAACCTGCCTCCGCCGCGCTATCAGGTGGTGCATTCCAGACCCTGACCGCTCGCTGCTCCTATCGCTTTTGCTTCTTTTGCCAGTTACTTTAAACCTGTGCCCTCTCCTTCTCGATCCTTGCCCCGGTGCAAACAGTTTCTCCCTATCTACTCTCTCCAGACCCCTCATGATTTTCAATACCTCTATCAAGTCTCCTCTCAGACTTCTTTTCCCCAAGGAATACAGTCCCAACTTCTCCAATCTTACTTCATAACTCAACTTCCTCGCCCCTGGAACCAAACTCGTAAACCTCTTCTGCACTCTCTCCAATGCCTCCACTACCTTCCTAAAATGCAAGTCAAAATGCAATCCCTCAGAGTCGGCATGGCTTTACGAAGAGTAAATCGTGTTTGACTAATTTGCTAGAGTTCTTTGAAGATGTGACAAGCAAAGTGGATAACGGGGATCCTGTAGATGTAGTATGTCTGGACTTCCAGAAGGCATTTGATAAGGTGCCGCACAAAAGATTAATACACAAGATAAGATCACACGCAGCTAAGGGTAATATATTAGCTTGGATAGAGGATTGGCTAACCAACAGAAAGCAGAGAGTCAAGATAAATGGGTCTTTTGTGGATGCCAAGCTGTAACTAGTGGGGTGCCACAGGGTTCGGTCCTCGGCCCCCAACTATTTACTTGGATTCAGGAGTAGAAGGTACTATAGCTAAATTTGCAGATGACACCAAAATAGGTGGGAAAGTAAGTTGCAATGAAGAAATAAGAAATTTACAAATGGATATGGACAGGTTAGGTGAATGGGCCAAAATTTGGCAGATGGAGTTTAACTAAGTTAAATAAGTTTAATAAGTGTGCGGTTATCCATTTTGGTCAGAAGAATAAAAAGGCGACTTATTATTCAAATGGAGAGAAACTTCAGAAATGCTTCAGCACAGAGGGATCTGGGTGTCCTCGCGCACGAATCGCTGAAAGCTAGTATGCAGGTACAGCAGGTAACAAGGAAGGCGAATGGAATCGCTTCTCGGCCTTTTGGCTAAGATCAAGTGTTGCAGGGGCGACACCATGGTCCTACCAAGGCAAGGTCGGGATGGAAGGGCTATAACCAATCGCAATCGAAATCCATACCGTGGGTTACCTATCACCGTCCGAGTCACGGTGAACCACAGCGAAGGAGGATCACCTATGGATCGGGGCTTCTTCACCAGGAGGATCCTGTTGAAGGCGTGCGGCTTCCAAGCTACGGAGATCTTCACCCTGCACGACTCCCGCAAAGGCGGTTATTTTGACGTGACGTTCAAGCGGGTGGCAGACTGCGTCCGGCTCCTGAGGGTGTTCGAGGAGAAGAGAGACCTGCCGGAGATGAAGATCCTGACGGCGGAGCCGCACTTTTCTCTGCCGTTGCAACGGGAACGTGAGGTGATGGTGCATGTGTACAACCCCTTCGTCCCTGTCGCCGACGTGGTCACCTTCCTCACCAGGTACTTCGATAAGGTGGGGAGCGGCACCGAGATTCGAGACGACTTGGGGATCTGGACAGGCAAACGCCTGTTTAAGGTCACGCTAAAGACCGATGGTAAGGGAGCCATTTTCCACCCTCCTTCCAGTTTCGCTATCGGGGGAAACCGTGGCTACCTGGTCTACGCTGGGCAACCCAAGCATTGTCGCTCATGCGGCAAGGCTGGTCATGTGGCGGCCAACTGCAGCGCCTCCCTCTGCAAGATCTGCAAACAGGAAGGGCACCAGACAAAAGACTGCAAACAGGCCAAGTGCTGCAACCTGTGTGGCGAGGCAAGTCACCTCTACAGGACCTGCCCCAAACGCTGCCGTACTTACGCACAGGCAGCCAAAGCCGACCACGGGGAAGCAGAAGAAATGTTCCGTGTCACTCCAACCACCAAGGCCCCCAGGGAGCTCAACGGGACAAAGGAGGACACAGAGAGAGACAAGGTGGAGAAAGAGATTGAGGCAACAGAGAGCCAATCAACAGCACTACCCCCTGAACCTTCCAGTCCTCAGGACAGCGAATCAATGGAGGAGGAGGCAGCAGTGGAAAAGCAGCAGGGGGAGTGGCGGACGGTGAAGAACAAGAAAAGTAAGAGGGAGCGAAGAAGAAGCAAAGGCGTTTCCCAGAGAAGCGGCAAGAGGCGTCTCCCATCCGACACGGATGACAAGGGCAGCAGCTCTTCGGATGAGGAAGTGCCAGAGCGGCACCGACAGAAGAGGCGGCAAAGCTCCAGGGCGTTGGAGGACGAGACACCCGAGCTCCAGAAAATTGGAGACAACAAGGAGACCAACGCACCCCAACTTTGCCTGCAACCTGAGGAGGCCAGTGCACCACATCCCCTGGAATCTGGGAGCAGTGAGGCAATCATCGCACCCCAGCTCCAGGAAGCCGGGAACAGCAACCCCCCAGAGGGGGTGAGTTTTGGAGAAGCTTCTCCAGCAAAGGTCATCTCAAAATCCGCTCACTACGTGAACCTCCAGATGCCACCGGAGCAGAACACGGCCAAGGAGATCTACCTCAGCCCATCCAAAGTGAAGGAATTTGAGCTCACTACGGGTATGAAGGAGCAGACTAAAGGTCTGGGACTCTCAGAGACAGTGGGTTTGGTAGGAGAATAAATGCTTTAATATGGGTTTAAAGATTGTATCCATAAATGTGCGTAGCATTAAATCTACTACGCGATGTGTTGCGACCTTGGACTACCTAGCCAAGGTCAAAGCTGACCTGTTGTTTCTGCAGGAGTGTGCGATACCGCACCTCAGCTCCTACAGGCAATGGTCACGATGGTGGTCCCACGGGCCATCGATCTGGTCGGGCGGAAACGACTCTCGTTCCTCCGGCCTGGGTATTCTGCTGCGGGGAGGCAACTTCACCGTCTCCGAGGTCAAGGAGGTGGTGGGCGGGCGACTCCTGGTAGCAGACGTAATGTACAAGAACGCTCCACTCCGGTTAATTAACGTGTACGGCCCGGCACAAGGGGCTGAGCGGCTGGAGGTTTTTCAGCAGCTCCCACTGCTGCTGGCGACCTCCAGGCCGGTCATTCTGGGCGGGGACTTCAACTGCATCATCGATGCGGCTGGACGATCCGGCAGGGCCGGAAGCAGATTGGACGCTACGTCCAGATCCCTGATGGAAACAGTTAAGGATGCCAAGCTGCACGACGTCTTCAGCAACCCTGCAGACGGAGCGCAGCGTAGATACACCTGGTCGCGGCCAGACGGGTCCATTCGTTCCAGGATAGACTTCCTGTTTGTGTCCCGTGCATTCACAGTCAGATCCACCGAGGTCAAGCCGGTGTTCTTCTCTGACCACTGCCTCCTACTGGCGGACTGCCACTTGGAGGAAGACCTGAGGGTGGGCAGGGGGGCATGGAAGCTAAATGTGCAACTGCTGACCCCAGAGAACATTGAGGAGCTCAAGAGGGATTACAAAGGTTGGAGAACCGTGAAACCCCTCTTTGAGTCCCTGACACACTGGTGGGAAGTGATCAAGGGAAGCATCAAGAGGTTCTTCATCCTCAAAGGCACCCAGAAAGCTAGAAAGGAACAGAGGGAAATGTCCCGACTCCAGGAAAAGATGCAGAATCTGCTCCGGCTGCAGTCGATGGGGGTCGATGTCAAGGAGGAGCTCCAAGAGGTGAAGGGCCAGCAAGCCTCGCACTTTGCCTCGGAGGCCTCCAAGATCATCTTCCGTTCCAGAGTCCGCTCCGTGGAGCAGGATGAGACGTGCTCACGTTTCTTCTTCCAAAAGGTACACAGAGAGCGCTCTGTGATCAGCAGCCTGAAGGAAGAAGACGGCTCAGTAAAGTCATCACGGTCCGACATTCTGAGGATCAGCAAATCCTTTTATGCCGGACTGTATGACGTGAAGCCCACGGACAGCACGGCCTCCCAGTCCTTCCTGTCCTCTATCACGGAGGTCTTAGACCACAGTACGCGGGAGAGCCTGGACAAACCGCTAACTCCTGAGGAACTGACTAAGGCCCTCGAGTCCTTCGAGAAGAGTAAAACCCCCGGAAGCGACGGCTTGCCGGCGGAGTTGTATTCGGCTCTGTGGGACTTGATCGGCCCAGACCTGCTAGGAGTGTACGAGAGTATGCTCCTGACCGGTAGTATGTCAGAATCCATGAGGAAAGGCATCATCACCCTCATCTACAAGCACAAGGGGGAAAGGGAGGAAATTAGAAATTGGCGACCCATTTCACTGTTGAATGTGGACTATAAGATTCTGTCCAAGGTCATCGCCAACCGGGTCAAATCCGCTCTGGAATTGGTGATTCACCCTGACCAGACCTGCTCTGTGCCAGGCAGGAAGATCTCTGACAGCCTGGCGCTGCTCAGGGATACGATTGCCTATGTACAGGACAGGGGTGTGGATACCTGCCTCATCAGCTTGGATCAGGAGAAGGCCTTTGACAGAATATCGCACACCTACATGGGGGATGTGCTCTCCAAAATGGGGTTTGGGGAGGGAATTCGAAATTGGATCCAACTGCTCTACACTAACATCAGTAGCGCAGTCTCAATCAATGGGTGGGAAACAGATAGCTTTCCGATTAAATCTGGAGTCAGGCAGGGCTGCCCTCTCTCGCCTGTCCTTTTCGTGTGCTGCATAGAACCCTTTGCCGAGTCCATCAGGAAGGATCCGGGCATAAGAGGAGTGACGATCCCAGGCAGTGGAGGCACTCAGGTAAAAGCCTCCCTGTACATGGACGACGTCGCCGTCTTCTGCTCGGATCCGCTGTCGGTGCGCAGACTGATGCACGTCTGCGACCAGTTCGAACTGGCCTCGGGAGCCAAGGTAAATCGTGGGAAGAGCGAGGCCATGTTCTTTGGGAAGTGGGCTGACCGATCCTTTGTCCCCTTCACTGTCAGGGCTGACGGCCTGAAGGTGCTGGGGATATGGTTCGGAGGGACCGGGGCATGCGTTAGAAACTGGAAGGAGCGAGTGGCTATGGTGAAGAGGAAACTGGGCATGTGGGAGCGACGCTCCCTCTCCATTGCGGGTAAGAACCTGGTCATCAGGTGTGAGGTACTCTCGCTGTTGCTGTACGTGGCGCAGGTCTGGCCCATTCCACACTCCTGCGCGATGGCGATCACTGGAGCCATCTTCCGCTTTATCTGGAGGTCGAAAATGGATCGTGTCTGCAGGGACGCGATGTACAAGCCTCTAGATAAAGGGGGAAAAAACGTGCCCAACATCGCCCTCATACTGATGGCCACCTTTGTGTGCGGCTGCATCAAGCGGTGCGTAGACCCTCAGTACGCAAACACCAAGTGTCACTACGTGCTGAGGTTCTACCTGTCCCCGGTGTTGCGAAGGATGGGTCTGGCCACGCTGCCGCGGAACGCTCCAAGTAGTTGGACCGTGCCGTACCACCTGTCCCTGGTGGAAAAATTTATGCAGAAAAACACCTTTGACCACAAGTCCATCAGGCAGTGGTCAGCACGTAACGTCCTAGAGGCCCTGAGGGATAAGGAGAGGGTGGACCCTGTGGGATGGTTCCCCGAGCAGACTGTCAAAGTCATTTGGCAGAATGCCTCATCGCCAGAACTTTCCAACAAGCACCAAGACGTAGCTTGGCTGGTGGTGAGAAAGGCCCTCCCCGTCAGATCCTTCCTACACGCCAGGAGTCTCACCCCCTCTGCACGATGCCCTCGAGGTGGCTGTGGTGGGGAAGAGACCGTTGTTCACCTCCTGGTGGATTGTGCCTTTGCAAAGAAAGTCTGGAGAGAGATGCAGTGGTTGCTGTCGAGGTTCATCCCGAGCAGTTCTGTGACACAGGACTCTGTGCTCTACGGGCTGTTCCCAGGGACACACACCGAGACAAACATCAACTGCAGCTGGAGGATCATCAACTCGGTGAAAGACGCGCTTTGGTCTGCCCGAAACTTGTTGGTCTTCCAGCACAAAGAGTTGTCCCCGACCGATTGTTGCGGACTGGCACAATCCAAAGTCCAGGACTACGTGCTGAGGGACGCACTAAAGCTTGGGGCAGTTGCCGCAAAGGCGCAATGGGGAAGGGTCGCTGTCTAAGACCTTTCTACCACAGCGCACCGAGAGACTGGGAACTGTTTAGAGCCCCTCGGGCTGTACAGATCAAAATGAAAGGCTGTAAATGACTGTAATATTGTTTGTACTGATGCACCTGGTGATACATTTTGTAAAAGTTTAACCTGGATTGTACCCTTGTAATGTTGTTTTTGAAATGGTTTTGAATGTGATTGAAGATTTTTATGAATAAAGTATATTTTTACAAAAAAAAAAAAAAAAAATCTGTTCTTATCAGTTTAATATCTGATACGTCCCTTATCTGGGGACCATATATTAAATTGATTTTTGGAGCAGGGAGATGGAATAGGGGCTTGCTCCGTCCACTCCACGCATCGACCCGGTATTGCAGTATCTCTGGGAACGGTGCACCCTCCCCTTTCCAGGGGATTTTCAATGCTAAAAATAGTTTTCTTACAAACATCTGCTTTCTTTACTTCTCAACATGTACATGTTCCAAAATCCAACTTTCTTTGGAAAAACTCAGCAAGTCTGGCAGCATCGGCCGAGAAGAAATCAGTCAACGTTTCGAGCCCTCATGGCCCTTCAGCAGAACTGAAGCATAGTTTCAACAAGGGAGAAATATAAATTGGTTTAAGGTGGGTGGGGGGGAAGAGACACATTGAGGGTGTGGTGTGAGCAGATAATCAAAAGATGTCAGAGACAAAAGGGTCAAAGAGGTGTTGAAGGTGGTGGTCTTTGTCTGAGAAAAGTGCTAATTAAGAATGCAAGACAGGATATTCAAAGTACAGCTCTAGTGGGGGTGGGGTGGAAAGACTAAAGGTCTTTAGTCTTTCCACCCCACCCCCACTAGAGCTGTACTTTGAATATCCTGTCTTGCATTCTTAATTAGCACTTTTCTCAGACAAAGACCACCACCTTCAACACCTCTTTGACCCTTTTGTCTCTGACATCTTTTGATTATCTGCTCACACTACACCCTCAATGTGTCTCTTCCCCCCCCACCCACCTTAAACCAATTTATATTTCTCCCTTGTTGAAACTATGCTTCAGTTCTGCTGAAGGGCCATGAGGGCTCGAAACGTTGACTGGTTTCTTCTCCGCCGATGCTGCCAGACTTGCTGAGTTTTTCCAGGTAATTCTGTTTTTATTTTGTTTTGGATTTCCAGCATCCGCAGTAGCTTTTAGCTTTTTGTTTTTATCCAACTTTCTTTCTTTCTCTCTCTCTCTCTCTCTCTCTCTCTCACTCACTCACCCGCAGCAGCTACACACAAAAAACACGCACGCTCACCCAACACTCACAGACAGCACTCTCATCTCACAAACACTCTACCTCACTTATACAAAAACAGCTTTCACTTGCAAATACACCTCTCAAACACTCTCTCAGCTGCACCTTTCGCCTCACAACATTTTAAACCAGCTCTCTGCTGCCGCTGCCGCTGCTGCTGCTGACACAGCAACAATCAAAACTCACACCTCAAAGCTCACACACTTTACACAGCTACTCCGAAACCTCTACATCCACATTCACACAATCCTTACATTGCACAAGGAGCCCATTCCGCCCGTCGTGCCTGCACCAGCTCTCCCGGTGAACATTTCACCTCGTGCCTTTCTCCTGCCTTCTCCACGTAACCCGGCACATGCTTTCTTTTCAAATAATCATCTCATTCCCTCTTCAATTGAACCTGCCTCCGCCGCGCTATCAGGTGGTGCATTCCAGACCCTGACCGCTCGCTGCTCCTATCGCTTTTGCTTCTTTTGCCAGTTACTTTAAACCTGTGCCCTCTCCTTCTCGATCCTTGCCCCGGTGCAAACAGTTTCTCCCTATCTACTCTCTCCAGACCCCTCATGATTTTCAATACCTCTATCAAGTCTCCTCTCAGACTTCTTTTCCCCAAGGAATACAGTCCCAACTTCTCCAATCTTACTTCATAACTCAACTTCCTCGCCCCTGGAACCAAACTCGTAAACCTCTTCTGCACTCTCTCCAATGCCTCCACTACCTTCCTAAAATGCAAGTCAAAATGCAATCCCTCAGAGTCGGCATGGCTTTACGAAGAGTAAATCGTGTTTGACTAATTTGCTAGAGTTCTTTGAAGATGTGACAAGCAAAGTGGATAACGGGGATCCTGTAGATGTAGTATGTCTGGACTTCCAGAAGGCATTTGATAAGGTGCCGCACAAAAGATTAATACACAAGATAAGATCACACGCAGCTAAGGGTAATATATTAGCTTGGATAGAGGATTGGCTAACCAACAGAAAGCAGAGAGTCAAGATAAATGGGTCTTTTGTGGATGCCAAGCTGTAACTAGTGGGGTGCCACAGGGTTCGGTCCTCGGCCCCCAACTATTTACTTGGATTCAGGAGTAGAAGGTACTATAGCTAAATTTGCAGATGACACCAAAATAGGTGGGAAAGTAAGTTGCAATGAAGAAATAAGAAATTTACAAATGGATATGGACAGGTTAGGTGAATGGGCCAAAATTTGGCAGATGGAGTTTAACTAAGTTAAATAAGTTTAATAAGTGTGCGGTTATCCATTTTGGTCAGAAGAATAAAAAGGCGACTTATTATTCAAATGGAGAGAAACTTCAGAAATGCTTCAGCACAGAGGGATCTGGGTGTCCTCGCGCACGAATCGCTGAAAGCTAGTATGCAGGTACAGCAGGTAACAAGGAAGGCGAATGGAATCGCTTCTCGGCCTTTTGGCTAAGATCAAGTGTTGCAGGGGCGACACCATGGTCCTACCAAGGCAAGGTCGGGATGGAAGGGCGAAAACCAATCGCAATCCGAATTCATACCGTGGGTTACCTATCACCGTCCGAGTCACGGTGAACCACAGCGACGAAGGAGGATCACCTATGGATCGGGGCTTCTTCACCAGGAGGATCCTGTTGAAGGCGTGCGGCTTCCAAGCTACGGAGATCTTCACCCTGCACGACTCCCGCAAAGGTGGTTATTTTGACGTCACGTTCAAGCAAGTGGCAGACTGCGTCCGGCTCCTGAGGGTGTTCGAGGAGAAGAGAGACCTGCCGGAGATGAAGATCCTGACGGCGGAGCCGCACTTTTCTCTGCCGTTGCAACGGGAACGTGAGGTGATGGTGCATGTGTACAACCCCTTCGTCCCTGTCGCCGACGTGGTCACCTTCCTCACCAGGTACTTCGATAAGGTGGGGAGCGGCACCGAGATTCGAGACGACTTGGGGATCTGGACAGGCAAACGCCTGTTTAAGGTCACGCTAAAGACCGATGGTAAGGGAGCCATTTTCCACCCTCCTTCCAGTTTCGCAATCGGGGGAAACCGTGGCTACCTGGTCTACGCTGGGCAACCCAAGCATTGCCGCTCATGCGGCAAGGCTGGTCATGTGGCGGCCAACTGCAGCGCCTCCCTCTGCAAGATCTGCAAACAGGAAGGGCACCAGACAAAAGACTGCAAACAGGCCAAGTGCTGCAACCTGTGTGGCGAGGCAAGTCACCTCTACAGGACCTGCCCCAAACGCTGCCGTACTTACGCACAGGCAGCCAAAGCCGACCACGGGGAAGCAGAAGAAATGTTCCGTGTCACTCCAACCACCAAGGCCCCCAGGGAGCTCAACGGGACAAAGGAGGACACAGAGAGAGACAAGGTGGAGAAAGAGATTGAGGCAACAGAGAGCCAATCAACAGCACTACCCCCTGAACCTTCCAGTCCTCAGGACAGCGAATCAATGGAGGAGGAGGCAGCAGTGGAAAAGCAGCAGGGGGAGTGGCGGACGGTGAAGAACAAGAAAAGTAAGAGGGAGCGAAGAAGAAGCAAAGGCGTTTCCCAGAGAAGCGGCAAGAGGCGTCTCCCATCCGACACGGATGACAAGGGCAGCAGCTCTTCGGATGAGGAAGTGCCAGAGCGGCACCGACAGAAGAGGCGGCAAAGCTCCAGGGCGTTGGAGGACGAGACACCCGAGCTCCAGAAAATTGGAGACAACAAGGAGACCAACGCACCCCAACTTTGCCTGCAACCTGAGGAGGCCAGTGCACCACAGCCCCTGGAATCTGGGAGCAGTGAGGCAATCATCGCACCCCAGCTCCAGGAAGCCGGGAACAGCAACCCCCCAGAGGGGGTGAGTTTTGGAGAAGCTTCTCCAGCAAAGGTCATCTCAAAATCCGCTCACTACGTGAACCTCCAGATGCCACCGGAGCAGAACACGGCCAAGGAGATCTACCTCAGCCCATCCAAAGTGAAGGAATTTGAGCTCACTACGGGTATGAAGGAGCAGACTAAAGGTCTGGGACTCTCAGAGACAGTGGGTTTGGTAGGAGAATAAATGCTTTAATATGGGTTTAAAGATTGTATCCATAAATGTGCGTAGCATTAAATCTACTACGCGATGTGTTGCGACCTTGGACTACCTAGCCAAGGTCAAAGCTGACCTGTTGTTTCTGCAGGAGTGTGCGATACCGCACCTCAGCTCCTACAGGCAATGGTCACGATGGTGGTCCCACGGGCCATCGATCTGGTCGGGCGGAAACGACTCTCGTTCCTCCGGCCTGGGTATTCTGCTGCGGGGAGGCAACTTCACCGTCTCCGAGGTCAAGGAGGTGGTGGGCGGGCGACTCCTGGTAGCAGACGTAATGTACAAGAACGCTCCACTCCGGTTAATTAACGTGTACGGCCCGGCACAAGGGGCTGAGCGGCTGGAGGTTTTTCAGCAGCTCCCACTGCTGCTGGCGACCTCCAGGCCGGTCATTCTGGGCGGGGACTTCAACTGCATCATCGATGCGGCTGGACGATCCGGCAGGGCCGGAAGCAGATTGGACGCTACGTCCAGATCCCTGATGGAAACAGTTAAGGATGCCAAGCTGCACGACGTCTTCAGCAACCCTGCAGACGGAGCGCAGCGTAGATACACCTGGTCGCGGCCAGACGGGTCCATTCGTTCCAGGATAGACTTCCTGTTTGTGTCCCGTGCATTCACAGTCAGATCCACCGAGGTCAAGCCGGTGTTCTTCTCTGACCACTGCCTCCTACTGGCGGACTGCCACTTGGAGGAAGACCTGAGGGTGGGCAGGGGGGCATGGAAGCTAAATGTGCAACTGCTGACCCCAGAGAACATTGAGGAGCTCAAGAGGGATTACAAAGGTTGGAGAACCGTGAAACCCCTCTTTGAGTCCCTGACACACTGGTGGGAAGTGATCAAGGGAAGCATCAAGAGGTTCTTCATCCTCAAAGGCACCCAGAAAGCTAGAAAGGAACAGAGGGAAATGTCCCGACTCCAGGAAAAGATGCAGAATCTGCTCCGGCTGCAGTCGATGGGGGTCGATGTCAAGGAGGAGCTCCAAGAGGTGAAGGGCCAGCAAGCCTCGCACTTTGCCTCGGAGGCCTCCAAGATCATCTTCCGTTCCAGAGTCCGCTCCGTGGAGCAGGATGAGACGTGCTCACGTTTCTTCTTCCAAAAGGTACACAGAGAGCGCTCTGTGATCAGCAGCCTGAAGGAAGAAGACGGCTCAGTAAAGTCATCACGGTCCGACATTCTGAGGATCAGCAAATCCTTTTATGCCGGACTGTATGACGTGAAGCCCACGGACAGCACGGCCTCCCAGTCCTTCCTGTCCTCTATCACGGAGGTCTTAGACCACAGTACGCGGGAGAGCCTGGACAAACCGCTAACTCCTGAGGAACTGACTAAGGCCCTCGAGTCCTTCGAGAAGAGTAAAACCCCCGGAAGCGACGGCTTGCCGGCGGAGTTGTATTCGGCTCTGTGGGACTTGATCGGCCCAGACCTGCTAGGAGTGTACGAGAGTATGCTCCTGACCGGTAGTATGTCAGAATCCATGAGGAAAGGCATCATCACCCTCATCTACAAGCACAAGGGGGAAAGGGAGGAAATTAGAAATTGGCGACCCATTTCACTGTTGAATGTGGACTATAAGATTCTGTCCAAGGTCATCGCCAACCGGGTCAAATCCGCTCTGGAATTGGTGATTCACCCTGACCAGACCTGCTCTGTGCCAGGCAGGAAGATCTCTGACAGCCTGGCGCTGCTCAGGGATACGATTGCCTATGTACAGGACAGGGGGGTGGATACCTGCCTCATCAGCTTGGATCAGGAGAAGGCCTTTGACAGAATATCGCACACCTACATGGGGGATGTGCTCTCCAAAATGGGGTTTGGGGAGGGAATTCGAAATTGGATCCAACTGCTCTACACTAACATCAGTAGCGCAGTCTCAATCAATGGGTGGGAAACGGATAGCTTTCCGATTAAATCTGGAGTCAGGCAGGGCTGTCCTCTCTCGCCTGTCCTTTTCGTGTGTTGCATAGAACCCTTTGCCGAGTCCATCAGGAAGGATCCGGGCATAAGAGGAGTGACGATCCCAGGCAGTGGAGGCACTCAGGTAAAAGCCTCCCTGTACATGGACGACGTCGCCGTCTTCTGCTCGGATCCGCTGTCGGTGCGCAGACTGATGCACATCTGCGACCAGTTCGAACTGGCCTCGGGAGCCAAGGTAAATCGTGGGAAGAGCGAGGCCATGTTCTTTGGGAACTGGGCTGACCGATCCTTTGTCCCCTTCACTGTCAGGGCTGACGGCCTGAAGGTGCTGGGGATATGGTTCGGAGGGACCGGGGCATGCGTTAGAAACTGGAAGGAGCGAGTGGCTATGGTGAAGAGGAAACTGGGCATGTGGGAGCGACGCTCCCTCTCCATTGCGGGTAAGAACCTGGTCATCAGGTGTGAGGTACTCTCGCTGTTGCTGTACGTGGCGCAGGTCTGGCCCATTCCAGACTCCTGCGCGACGGCGATCACTCGAGCCATCTTCCGCTTTATCTGGAGGTCGAAAATGGATCGTGTCCGCAGGGACGCGATCTACAAGCCTCTAGATAAAGGGGGAAAAAACGTGCCCAACATCGCCCTCATACTGATGGCCACCTTTGTGTGCGGCTGCATCAAGCGGTGCGTAGACCCTCAGTACGCAAACACCAAGTGTCACTACGTGCTGAGGTTCTACCTGTCCCCGGTGTTGCGAAGGATGGGTCTGGCCACGCTGCCGCGGAACGCTCCAAGTAGTTGGACCGTGCCGTACCACCTGTCCCTGGTGGAAAAATTGATGCAGAAAAACACCTTTGACCACAAGTCCATCAGGCAGTGGTCAGCACGTAACGTCCTAGAGGCCCTGAGGGATAAGGAGAGGGTGGACCCTGTGGGATGGTTCCCCGAGCAGACTGTCAAAGTCATTTGGCAGAATGCCTCATCGCCAGAACTTTCCAACAAGCACCAAGACGTAGCTTGGCTGGTGGTGAGAAAGGCCCTCCCCGTCAGATCCTTCCTACACGCCAGGAAGCTCACCCCCTCTGCACGTTGCCCTCGAGGTGGCTGTGGTGGGGAAGAGACCGTTGTCCACCTCCTTGTGGATTGTGCCTTTGCAAAGAAAGTCTGGAGAGAGATGCAGTGGTTGCTGTCGAGGTTCATCCCGAGCAGTTCTGTGACACAGGACTCTGTGCTCTACGGGCTGTTCCCAGGGACACACACCGAGACAAACATCGACTGCAGCTGGAGGATCATCAACTCGGTGAAAGAGGCGCTTTGGTCTGCCCGAAACTTGTTGGTCTTCCAGCACAAAGAGTTGTCCCCGACCGATTGTTGCGGACTGGCACAATCCAAAGTCCAGGACTACGTGCTGAGGGACGCACTAAAGCTTGGGGCAGCTGCCGCAAAGGCGCAATGGGGAAGGGTCGCTGTCTAAGACCTTTCTACCACAGCGCACCGAGAGACTGGGAACTGTTTAGAGCCCCTCGGGCTGTACAGATCAAAATGAAAGGCTGTAAATGATTGTAATATTGTTTGTACTAATGCACCTGGTGATACATTTTGTAAAAGTTTAACCCTGGATTGTACCCTTGTAAGGTTGTTTTTGAAATGGTGTGGAATGTGATTGAAGATATTTTATGAATAAAGTATATTTTTACAAAAAAAAAAAAAAAATCTGTTCTTATCAGTTTAATATCTGATACGTCCCTTATCTGGGGACCATATATTAAATTGATTTTTGGAGCAGGGAGATGGAATAGGGGCTTGCTCCGTCCACTCCACACATCGACCCGGTATTGCAGTATCTCTGGGAACGGTGCACCCTCCCCTTTCCAGGGGATTTTCAATGCTAAAAATAGTTTTCTTACAAACATCTGCTTTCTTTACTTCTCAACATGTACATGTTCCAAAATCCAACTTTCTTTCTTTCTCTCTCTCTCTCTCTCTCTCTCTCTCACTCACTCACTCACCCGCAGCAGCTACACACAAAAAACACGCACTCTCACCCAACACTCGCTGGCAGGGCCGGCAGCAGATTGGACGCTACGTCCAGATCCCTGATGGAAACAGTTAAGGATGCCAAGCTGCACGACGTCTTCAGCAACCCTGCAGACGGAGCGCAGCGTAGATACACCTGGTCGCGGCCAGACGGGTCCATTCGTTCCAGGATAGACTTCCTGTTTGTGTCCCGTGCATTCACAGTCAGATCCACCGAGGTCAAGCCGGTGTTCTTCTCTGACCACTGCCTCCTACTGGCGGACTGCCACTTGGAGAAGGACCTGAGGGTGGGCAGGGGGGCATGGAAGCTAAATGTGCAACTGCTGACCCCAGAGAACATTGAGGAGCTCAAGAGGGATTACAAAGGTTGGAGAACCGTGAAACCCCTCTTTGAGTCCCTGACACACTGGTGGGAAGCGATCAAGGGAAACATCACGAGGTTTTTCATCCTCAAAGGCACCCAGAAAGCTAGAAAGGAACCGAGGGAAATGTCCCGACTCCAGAAAAAGATGCAGAATCTGCTCCGGCTGCAGTCGATGGGGGTCGATGTCAAGGAGGAGCTCCAAGAGGTGAAGGGCCAGCAAGCCTCGCACTTTGCCTCGGAGGCCTCCAAGATCATCTTCCGTTCCAGAGTCCGCTCCATGGAGCAGGATGAGACGTGCTCACGTTTCTTCTTCCAAAAGGTACACAGAGAGCGCTCTGTGATCAGCAGCCTGAAGGAAGAAGACGGCTCAGTAAAGTCATCACGGTCCGACATTCTGAGGATCAGCAAATCCTTTTATGCCGGATTGTATGACGTGAAGCCCACGGACAGCACGGCCTCCCAGTCCTTCCTGTCCTCTATCACGGAGGTCTTAGACCACAGTACGCGGGAGAGCCTGGACAAACCGCTAACTCCTGATGAACTGACTAAGGCCCTCGAGTCCTTGGAGAAGAGTAAAACCCCCGGAAGCGACGGCTTGCCGACGGAGTTGTATTCGGCTCTGTGGGACTTGATCGGGCCAGACCTGCTAGGAGTGTACGAGAGTATGCTCCTGGCCGGTAGTATGTCAGAATCCATGAGGAAAGGCATCATCACCCTCATCTACAAGCACAAGGGGGAAAGGGAGGAAATTAGAAATTGGCGACCCATTTCACTGTTGAATGTGGACTATAAGATTCTGTCCAAGGTCATCACCAACCGGGTCAAATCCGCTCTGGAATTGGTGATTCACCCTGACCAGACCTGCTCTGTGCCAGGCAGGAAGATCTCTGACAGCCTGGCGCTGCTCAGGGATACGATTGCCTATGTACAGGACAGGGGGGTGGATACCTGCCTCATCAGCTTGGATCAGGAGAAGGCCTTTGACAGAATATCCCACACCTACATGGTAGATGTGCGCTCCAAAATGGGGTTTGGGGAGGGAATTCGAAATTGGATCCAACTGCTCTACACTAACATCAGTAGCGCAGTCTCAATCAACGGGTGGGAAACAGATAGCTTTCCGATTAAATCTGGAGTCAGGCAGGGCTGTCCTCTCTCGCCTGTTCTTTTCGTGTGTTGCATAGAACCCTTTGCCGAGTCCATCAGGAAGGATCCGGGCATAAGAGGAGTGACGATCCCAGGCAGTGGAGGCATTCAGGTAAAAGCCTCCCTGTACATGGACGACGTCGCCGTCTTCTGGTCGGATCCGCTGTCGGTGCGCAGACTGATCCACATCTGCGACAAGATAGGATATAAAGCAGTGTAAAGTAAGTTAATAACAAATTGAGAAAGTAAATATGGAACACAAAATATTTTAAAACGAGGGCACAGGTTAAAAACATGATCCTAATTTCTGTTGAACTGAATGAGGCGAGTCATTACAGTGCGTGACCGATTTGTTTAAGTGTGCGGGCCCATTAAATTTTTTGCACAGCCGCGCAAATTTAAAGGGGCTTATGTGGCGGTGTGTCTGTGAGGAAACGTTGACTGTGACCTCTCCTCATATCTTGTATCCCACTGTGAAACCATCTTCAGCTCCCAAATTGCACTCAGACAATGTGCTATATTTGCATATTGTGCAGGAGTCGGGGGAGGGGTCATGGGGCTGCCCCTTGTCTCTGTACTTGAAAACTGTCTCTAATGGCAGCCAGGCAGCAACTGTTGTGCTTACTCAAAGCCAACCTGAAGAAAAGGCAAGACATGTTGGGTGCTGAGAGGGAGAAGCATTGCCACTTTAGGTTCTACTTGGATTTTACTGAGGTAAAAGGTGATTGAAAAAGTCAAGCATTTCTCCCCTAGCAGTTACCACTGAGGACAAATAATAGCGAGCGCTGATCTGTCACTGAGCACTGAGGCCGGCCAAGGGGAGGCATCTGAAAGCTGCAGAGAAAGCAAGAAGCCAGGATGGACGACTGAGAATACAGAAAAATACTGGCTGAGGTAGACAGCAAAAACTGTGACACAAGCTCAGGTAAGCGTGGTGTTTTGCAGTTCAAGTGCATCACTTTGTGACAGTATAGATATTTTTCACTTTCCTAGGATAAGGCTGTTCCCTTTCTAGAAGTTAGAAGCAGCCGTGCAGATGTATTTTCTGCGCTCCTTTGCTTGCCTGCTGAATAGGACTGATTGGAGGTGAAAAGGTGATTAAAAGAGAGCCGACATCATTGCAGGCTGGCAGATGGTGTGCTGTGCTGTGCACGCAGGTGGTTTTGTTGTTTGGCTTGTATGTGACTTCTGGTTGAAGCTGAAAGATTTCTAAAATTTTGAAGGAAATAATCTTTGAGAAGGGGAGAAACATTTTCAACATTTTAACAGGATCTAAGGCTGTTCACTGTGTCGTACCTGTACTTATCCTTGCTGCCACCTGTCTTCTCACTGCTGATCATCATCTTGTGTTATTATAATGATATAATGCATTGGACCTATTTACTGTGACTTCATAACATGACACATTTCCCTTCTGGTGATGTCATGCTGACATCCCGTAAAGGAAATAGACCAACAGTCAGCCCAAAAGAAGGCCCAATGCCAAGCAAAGGAAGCCCATAACGAGGATGCTAGACAGCTCGTACAAAAGAAAGCAGGGCATCAGGAAACAACTCAACAGCAGCTGACGTAGTACTCTCCAGGTTCAGTGCAGGAGAAGTACTGGAATCAGTAAAAACTAATGCCCCTACATGTACGAACATACAACTTAGGAGCAGGAGTAGGCCACTGGGCCCCAAGAGCCTGCTCCACTATTCAGAAGATCATGGCTGATCTGATTGCAACCTCAACCCCACATTCCTGCCTACCACCGATAACCTTCCACCCCGCCTTGTTAATCTATCCAGCTCTGTCTTGAAAATATTCAAAGACCCTGTTTCCACCACCTTTTGAGGAAGAGAGTTCCAAAGACTCACTACGCTCTGAGAGAAACGCTCCTGACTTTGCCTTCCCTGTAGATGTGGAAGGAGTTTAGCTGCATGCCAGGTCAGCCGGCAAGCTCCACAGACTGATCGGCGCAGGCTTGGAGGGCCGAAATACATGTTCCTGTGCTGTACGTTTTTTTTGTTCTTTGTTCTTTGACTGCCCAAACTGAAAGCAAAGACAAAAATACAGCAGGCCTCGATCGAAGAACTCCTCTGCGCTGTGAGCTAGTTGCTCACACGGAAACTCAGCTACAAAGACTCGTGGATTGTCTCTCATGCCTGTCACGTGTTCTCCCTTGTGACTGACCGTTTCTCGAAATTTCCCATTACCTGCCAGTTACACGACACATCTAGCGTAACCATTGCAGGAAGGAACATTGCAGACATTTCAAAATGGTCATAACAGACAGTCAGACAGTGCAATGGTATTTAAGTTGCCTACATAGATCATGTTTCACTCTGAGGTGCTTCAAGGCAAAAGTGATACATGTAGTATTCACTGGAAACATTCACCGTGTGTCTTACAGCCCGAGGAGCCTATGCAAATCCCAGCCCCTTGGTGCACTATGGCTGAAAGGTCGTAGACAGCCACCTTTCCCCATTGCGCCTCTGCCCCAAACTTTAGTGCGTCCCTCAGCACGTAGTCCTGGACCTTGGAATGTGCCAACTCTTTGCAATGGAAGACCAAGAAGTTTCAGGCAGCCAAAGAGCGTCTTTCACCGAGTTGATCCTCCGGCTGCAGTTGATGCTTGTCTCGGCGTGTGTCCCTGGGAACAGCCCGTAGAGCACAGTGTCCGGACCTGTGTCACGGAACTGCTCGGGATGAACCTCGACAAGAACCACGGCCACTCTCTTCAGACCTTTTCTGCAAAGGCAGATTCCACAAGGAGGTGGGCAACGGTCTCTTCCCCACCACAGCCACCTCGAGGGCAACGTGCAGAGGGGGTGAGGCTCCTGGCGTGTAGGAAGGACCTGACGGCAAGGTCCTTTCTCACCACCAGCCAAGCTACGTCTTTGTGCTTGTTGGAAGGTTCTGGTGATGAGGCATTCTGCCAAATGACCCTGACAGTCTGTTCGGCGAACCATCCGACGGGATCCACCATCTCCTTTTCCCGCAGGGCCTCTAGGGTGATACGTGCTAACCACTGCCTGATGGACTTGCGGTTCCTCTGCATAATTTTTCCACACGGGACAGGTGATATGGCACTTGGAGCTTTCCGTGGCAGCGTGACCAGACCCATCCTTCGCAACACCAGGGACAGGTAGAACCTCAGCACGTAGTGACGCTTGGTGTTTGGGTCTACACACAGCTTGATACAGCCATACACAAAGGTGGCCATCAGGATGAGGGTGATGTTGGGCATGTTTTCTCCCCCTTCATCCAGAGGTTTTTTACATCATGTCCCTGCAAACATGGTCCACTTTTGACCTCCAGACAAAGCGGAAGTTGGCTCGCGTGATCGCCACAGCGCAGGAGTGAGGAATGGGCCAGACCTGCGCCATGTACAACACTGAGAGTGCCTCACGCCTGATGAGCAGGTTCTTACCCGCAATGGAGAGGGAGCTTTGCTCCCACAAGCCCAGTTCTTTTCTCACCATGGCTACTCGCTCCTTCCAGTTTCTAACGCATTCCCTGGTCCCTCCGAACCATATCCCCAGCAGCTTCAGGCAGTCTGACCTGCTGGTGAAAGGGACAAAGCTTAGTTCAGTTCCCAAAGGGCACGGCCTCGCTCTTGCCACGGTTTACCCTTGGCACCCGAGGCCGGTTCGAAGTGGTCGCAGGTGTTGATCGGTCTGCGCACCGATGTGTGAAAAGTGGGGAGTTGACCGTACTACCGCATCACCACACTGCCCCAGGTCCAATAGCATGGCGGAATGTATATACTGTAAAGTGCTTACTTATGAAATGTCAGCAAAGTAAACAAGGCTTGTGACGGCCTGTCACAATGCTACACCTTAGAGCGACAGCGCTCAGTGCAACCACTCCTTCACCAGCAGAATTACAGTGCGAACAACCCTTCCCAGTCATCATTGGACAAAAGGTATGACTACAACACCCAACCGATGGAACATGAAATCCGGCAGAAATCAGCAGCATCTGTCCAGAACCATGATCAGATCAAGTACGAGCACCCATTGTGAAGAAACCGATGGCGAATCAGGGAAGTACCAGAACAAGAAACACCAAGTAACCCCATCGCAAGCAGAACGCGATCTAAGACACGATCCCAGCGCAAGACTCCTACAGACAACCAGAATTGTGAGAACGTACGGCAATCTCAAACCAACTTCACAGTATCAACGAACCACCATTCCGTCCCAGGGACTCATAAGGTGATCACTTTGTACAATTGTAGGTTCAAACACAGAAGAGCAATTTGTTGTAATGTAAATAGTTCTTATTATTTAAGGGTACAGCTTGGAGTTGTTGTGGTATACCTTTAAAGAGCGTATCTAAAATTGCTGTGCATCGCCAGGCAGGGTGTGACGTGTATATACTCATGTATAATTCTCGGGCCGATGATAGGAGCTGTCCTAGAGACCTAGATATTGTTGTATATATTTCATCTCTTCAAATCAAAGAATTGAGTTAGCGATCCTCTTTGTGTCGTCGGTGTGTTTGCGTAAGGTGGAAAACACAACATGGAGGACCCCCATTTAAAGTGAATGGCAAAAGAACTAAGGCGACATGAGGAGAAACCTTCTTGCGCAGCGAGTGGTTAGAATCTGCAATGCACTGCCTGAGAGTGTGCTGGGGGCACTTTCAAGAGTGGCTTTCAAAAGAGAATCGGATAATTATCTGAAGAGAAAATATTTGCAGGGCTATGGGGAAAAGGCAGGTGAGTGGCACTAGGGGAGTTGCTCTTGCAAAGAGCTAGCACAGACACGACAGGCCGAATGGCCTCCTTTTCTGCTCTAACCAATCTAGGACTGTATGTGTGCAGCTCTGCACACTTGCTTGCTGCATTGTCACTCACGCCCTGCAAGACACGCAACTGCTTTCAAAAGCTTCTTCCACAGCAGCCTCTGACACTGACGTCCATGTGGATAGGCACAACCCTCTCCCATCTGATTGGTGGAATACTGCCGATCTACATAACTCTGATGCAGTCTCACTGAAAGAGAGAGAACAAAGGCAACTTTTCCAATTAGAAATCCCGGGACAAATATGCCAACAGTGAAACCGTCAGTGCTTAGATATATATATACATAAGTCTTTGAACGCTGTCAGTCTGCTTTAAAGGAGGGAAGGCAGATGGCACTCGGGGAAGTCAAGGGCGGCGCCGGCATCGCTTCTCGGCCTTTTGGCTAAGATCAAGTGTAGTATCTGTTCTTACGTCCGGCTCCTGAGGGTGTTCGAGGAGAAGAGAGACCTGCCGGAGATGAAGATCCTGACGGCGGAGCCGCACTTTTCTCTGCCGTTGCAACGGGAACGTGAGGTGATGGTGCATGTGTACAACCCCTTCGTCCCTGTCGCCGACGTGGTCACCTTCCTCACCAGGTACTTCGATAAGGTGGGGAGCGGCACCGAGATTCGAGACGACTTGGGGATCTGGACAGGCAAACGCCTGTTTAAGGTCACGCTAAAGACCGATGGTAAGGGAGCCATTTTCCACCCTCCTTCCAGTTTCGCTATCGGGGGAAACCGTGGCTACCTGGTCTACGCTGGGCAACCCAAGCATTGTCGCTCATGCGGCAAGGCTGGTCATGTGGCGGCCAACTGCAGCGCCTCCCTCTGCAAGATCTGCAAACAGGAAGGGCACCAGACAAAAGACTGCAAACAGGCCAAGTGCTGCAACCTGTGTGGCGAGGCAAGTCACCTCTACAGGACCTGCCCCAAACGCTGCCGTACTTACGCACAGGCAGCCAAAGCCGACCACGGGGAAGCAGAAGAAATGTTCCGTGTCACTCCAACCACCAAGGCCCCCAGGGAGCTCAACGGGACAAAGGAGGACACAGAGAGAGACAAGGTGGAGAAAGAGATTGAGGCAACAGAGAGCCAATCAACAGCACCACCCCCTGAACCTTCCAGTCCTCAGGACAGCGAATCAATGGAGGAGGAGGCAGCAGTGGAAAAGCAGCAGGGGGAGTGGCGGACGGTGAAGAACAAGAAAAGTAAGAGGGAGCGAAGAAGAAGCAAAGGCGTTTCCCAGAGAAGCGGCAAGAGGCGTCTCCCATCCGACACGGATGACAAGGGCAGCAGCTCTTCGGATGAGGAAGTGCCAGAGCGGCACCGACAGAAGAGGCGGCAAAGCTCCAGGGCGTTGGAGGACGAGACACCCGAGCTCCAGAAAATTGGAGACAACAAGGAGACCAACGCACCCCAACTTTGCCTGCAACCTGAGGAGGCCAGTGCACCACAGCCCCTGGAATCTGGGAGCAGTGAGGCAATCATCGCACCCCAGCTCCAGGAAGCCGGGAACAGCAACCCCCCAGAGGGGGTGAGTTTTGGAGAAGCTTCTCCAGCAAAGGTCATCTCAAAATCCGCTCACTACGTGAACCTCCAGATGCCACTGGAGCAGAACACGGCCAAGGAGATCTACCTCAGCCCATCCAAAGTGAAGGAATTTGAGCTCACTACGGGTATGAAGGAGCAGACTAAAGGTCTGGGACTCTCAGAGACAGTGGGTTTGGTAGGAGAATAAATGCTTTAATATGGGTTTAAAGATTGTATCCATAAATGTGCGTAGCATTAAATCTACTACGCGATGTGTTGCGACCTTGGACTACCTAGCCAAGGTCAAAGCTGACCTGTTGTTTCTGCAGGAGTGTGCGATACCGCACCTCAGCTCCTACAGGCAATGGTCACGATGGTGGTCCCACGGGCCATCGATCTGGTCGGGCGGAAACGACTCTCGTTCCTCCGGCCTGGGTATTCTGCTGCGGGGAGGCAACTTCACCGTCTCCGAGGTCAAGGAGGTGGTGGGCGGGCGACTCCTGGTAGCAGACGTAATGTACAAGAACGCTCCACTCCGGTTAATTAACGTGTACGGCCCGGCACAAAGGGCTGAGCGGCTGGAGGTTTTTCAGCAGCTCCCACTGCTGCTGGCGACCTCCAGGCCGGTCATTCTGGGCGGGGACTTCAACTGCATCATCGATGCGGCTGGACGATCCGGCAGGGCCGGAAGCAGATTGGACGCTACGTCCAGATCCCTGATGGAAACAGTTAAGGATGCCAAGCTGCACGACGTCTTCAGCAACCCTGCAGACGGAGCGCAGCGTAGATACACCTGGTCGCGGCCAGACGGGTCCATTCGTTCCAGGATAGACTTCCTGTTTGTGTCCCGTGCATTCACAGTCAGATCCACCGAGGTCAAGCCGGTGTTCTTCTCTGACCACTGCCTCCTACTGGCGGACTGCCACTTGGAGGAAGACCTGAGGGTGGGCAGGGGGGCATGGAAGCTAAATGTGCAACTGCTGACCCCAGAGAACATTGAGGAGCTCAAGAGGGATTACAAAGGTTGGAGAACCGTGAAACCCCTCTTTGAGTCCCTGACACACTGGTGGGAAGTGATCAAGGGAAGCATCAAGAGGTTTTTCATCCTCAAAGGCACCCAGAAAGCTAGAAAGGAACAGAGGGAAATGTCCCGACTCCAGGAAAAGATGCAAAATCTGCTCCGGCTGCAGTCGATGGGGGTCGATGTCAAGGAGGAGCTCCAAGAGGTGAAGGGCCAGCAAGCCTCGCACTTTGCCTCGGAGGCCTCCAAGATCATCTTCCGTTCCAGAGTCCGCTCCGTGGAGCAGGATGAGACGTGCTCACGTTTCTTCTTCCAAAAGGTACACAGAGAGCGCTCTGTGATCAGCAGCCTGAAGGAAGAAGACGGCTCAGTAAAGTCATCACGGTCCGACATTCTGAGGATCAGCAAATCCTTTTATGCCGGACTGTATGACGTGAAGCCCACGGACAGCACGGCCTCCCAGTCCTTCCTGTCCTCTATCACGGAGGTCCTAGACCACAGTACGCGGGAGAGCCTAGACAAACCGCTAACTCCTGACGAACTGACTAAGGCCCTCGAGTCCTTCGAGAAGAGTAAAACCCCCGGAAGCGACGGCCTGCCGGCGGAGTTGTATTCGGCTCTGTGGGACTTGATCGGCCCAGACCTGCTAGAAGTGTACGAGAGTATGCTCCTGGCCGGCAGCATGTCAGAATCCATGAGGAAAGGCATCATCACCCTCATCTACAAGCACAAGGGGGAAAGGGAGGAAATTAGAAATTGGCGACCCATTTCACTGTTGAATGTGGACTATAAGATTCTGTCCAAGGTCATCGCCAACCGGGTCAAATCCGCTCTGGAATTGGTGATTCACCCTGACCAGACCTGCTCTGTGCCAGGCAGGAAGATCTCTGACAGCCTGGCGCTGCTCAGGGATACGATTGCCTATGTACAGGACAGGGGTGTGGATACCTGCCTCATCAGCTTGGATCAGGAGAAGGCCTTTGACAGAATATCGCACACCTACATGGGGGATGTGCTCTCCAAAATGGGGTTTGGGGAGGGAATTCGAAATTGGATCCAACTGCTCTACACTAACATCAGTAGCGCAGTCTCAATCAATGGGTGGGAAACAGATAGCTTTCCGATTAAATCTGGAGTCAGGCAGGGCTGCCCTCTCTCGCCTGTCCTTTTTGTGTGCTGCATAGAACCCTTTGCCGAGTCCATCAGGAAGGATCCGGGCATAAGAGGAGTGACGATCCCAGGCAGTGGAGGCACTCAGGTAAAAGCCTCCCTGTACATGGACGACGTCGCCGTCTTCTGCTCGGATCCGCTGTCGGTGCGCAGACTGATGCACGTCTGCGACCAGTTCGAACTGGCCTCGGGAGCCAAGGTAAATCGTGGGAAGAGCGAGGCCATGTTCTTTGGGAAGTGGGCTGACCGATCCTTTGTCCCCTTCACTGTCAGGGCTGACGGCCTGAAGGTGCTGGGGATATGGTTCGGAGGGACCGGGGCATGCGTTAGAAACTGGAAGGAGCGAGTGGCTATGGTGAAAAGGAAACTGGGCATGTGGGAGCGACGCTCCCTCTCCATTGCGGGTAAGAACCTGGTCATCAGGTGTGAGGTACTCTCGCTGTTGCTGTACGTGGCGCAGGTCTGGCCCATTCCACACTCCTGCGCGATGGCGATCACTCGAGCCATCTTCCGCTTTATCTGGAGGTCGAAAATGGATCGTGTCTGCAGGGACGCGATGTACAAGCCTCTAGATAAAGGGGGAAAAAACGTGCCCAACATCGCCCTCATACTGATGGCCACCTTTGTGTGTGGCTGCATCAAGCGGTGCGTAGACCCTCAGTACGCAAACACCAAGTGTCACTACGTGCTGAGGTTCTACCTGTCCCCGGTGTTGCGAAGGATGGGTCTGGCCACGCTGCCGCGGAACGCTCCAAGTAGTTGGACCGTGCCGTACCACCTGTCCCTGGTGGAAAAATTTATGCAGAAAAACACCTTTGACCACAAGTCCATCAGGCAGTGGTCAGCACGTAACGTCCTAGAGGCCCTGAGGGATAAGGAGAGGGTGGACCCTGTGGGATGGTTCCCCGAGCAGACTGTCAAAGTCATTTGGCAGAATGCCTCATCGCCAGAACTTTCCAACAAGCACCAAGACGTAGCTTGGCTGGTGGTGAGAAAGGCCCTCCCCGTCAGATCCTTCCTACACGCCAGGAGTCTCACCCCCTCTGCACGATGCCCTCGAGGTGGCTGTGGTGGGGAAGAGACCGTTGTTCACCTCCTTGTGGATTGTGCCTTTGCAAAGAAAGTCTGGAGAGAGATGCAGTGGTTGCTGTCGAGGTTCATCCCGAGCAGTTCTGTGACACAGGACTCTGTGCTCTACGGGCTGTTCCCAGGGACACACACCGAGACAAACATCAACTGCAGCTGGAGGATCATCAACTCGGTGAAAGACGCGCTTTGGTCTGCCCGAAACTTGTTGGTCTTCCAGCACAAAGATTTGTCCCCGACCGATTGTTGCGGACTGGCACAATCCAAAGTCCAGGACTACGTGCTGAGGGACGCACTAAAGCTTGGGGCAGCTGCCGCAAAGGCGCAATGGGGAAGGGTCGCTGTCTAAGACCTTTCTACCACAGCGCACCGAGAGACTGGGAACTGTTTAGAGCCCCTCGGGCTGTACAGATCAAAATGAAAGGCTGTAAATGACTGTAATATTGTTTGTACTGATGCACCTGGTGATACATTTTGTAAAAGTTTAACCTGGATTGTACCCTTGTAATGTTGTTTTTGAAATGGTTTTGAATGTGATTGAAGATTTTTATGAATAAAGTATATTTTTACAAAAAAAAAAAAAAAAAAAAAATCTGTTCTTATCACCACCTGTCCCTGGTGGAAAAATTTATGCAGAAAAACACCTTTGACCACAAGTCCATCAGGCAGTGGTCAGCACGTAACGTCCTAGAGGCCCTGAGGGATAAGGAGAGGGTGGACCCTGTGGGATGGTTCCCCGAGCAGACTGTCAAAGTCATTTGGCAGAATGCCTCATCGCCAGAACTTTCCAACAAGCACCAAGACGTAGCTTGGCTGGTGGTGAGAAAGGCCCTCCCCGTCAGATCCTTCCTACACGCCAGGAGTCTCACCCCCTCTGCACGATGCCCTCGAGGTGGCTGTGGTGGGGAAGAGACCGTTGTTCACCTCCTTGTGGATTGTGCCTTTGCAAAGAAAGTCTGGAGAGAGATGCAGTGGTTGCTGTCGAGGTTCATCCCGAGCAGTTCTGTGACACAGGACTCTGTGCTCTACGGGCTGTTCCCAGGGACACACACCGAGACAAACATCAACTGCAGCTGGAGGATCATCAACTCGGTGAAAGACGCGCTTTGGTCTGCCCGAAACTTGTTGGTCTTCCAGCACAAAGATTTGTCCCCGACCGATTGTTGTGGACTGGCACAATCCAAAGTCCAGGACTACGTGCTGAGGGACGCACTAAAGCTTGGGGCAGCTGCCGCAAAGGCGCAATGGGGAAGGGTCGCTGTCTAAGACCTTTCTACCACAGCGCACCGAGAGACTGGGAACTGTTTAGAGCCCCTCGGGCTGTACAGATCAAAATGAAAGGCTGTAAATGACTGTAATATTGTTTGTACTGATGCACCTGGTGATACATTTTGTAAAAGTTTAACCTGGATTGTACCCTTGTAATGTTGTTTTTGAAATGGTTTTGAATGTGATTGAAGATTTTTATGAATAAAGTATATTTTTACAAAAAAAAAAAAAAAAATCTGTTCTTATCAGTTTAATATCTGATACGTCCCTTATCTGGGGACCATATATTAAATTGATTTTTGGAGCAGGGAGATGGAATAGGGGCTTGCTCCGTCCACTCCACGCATCGACCCGGTATTGCAGTATCTCTGGGAACGGTGCACCCTCCCCTTTCCAGGGGATTTTCAATGCTAAAAATAGTTTTCTTACAAACATCTGCTTTCTTTACTTCTCAACATGTACATGTTCCAAAATCCAACTTTCTTTGGAAAAACTCAGCAAGTCTGGCAGCATCGGCCGAGAAGAAATCAGTCAACGTTTCGAGCCCTCATGGCCCTTCAGCAGAACTGAAGCATAGTTTCAACAAGGGAGAAATATAAATTGGTTTAAGGTGGGTGGGGGGGAAGAGACACATTGAGGGTGTGGTGTGAGCAGATAATCAAAAGATGTCAGAGACAAAAGGGTCAAAGAGGTGTTGAAGGTGGTGGTCTTTGTCTGAGAAAAGTGCTAATTAAGAATGCAAGACAGGATATTCAAAGTACAGCTCTAGTGGGGGTGGGGTGGAAAGACTAAAGGTCTTTAGTCTTTCCACCCCACCCCCACTAGAGCTGTACTTTGAATATCCTGTCTTGCATTCTTAATTAGCACTTTTCTCAGACAAAGACCACCACCTTCAACACCTCTTTGACCCTTTTGTCTCTGACATCTTTTGATTATCTGCTCACACTACACCCTCAATGTGTCTCTTCCCCCCCCACCCACCTTAAACCAATTTATATTTCTCCCTTGTTGAAACTATGCTTCAGTTCTGCTGAAGGGCCATGAGGGCTCGAAACGTTGACTGGTTTCTTCTCCGCCGATGCTGCCAGACTTGCTGAGTTTTTCCAGGTAATTCTGTTTTTATTTTGTTTTGGATTTCCAGCATCCGCAGTAGCTTTTAGCTTTTTGTTTTTATCCAACTTTCTTTCTTTCTCTCTCTCTCTCTCTCTCTCTCTCTCACTCACTCACCCGCAGCAGCTACACACAAAAAACACGCACGCTCACCCAACACTCACAGACAGCACTCTCATCTCACAAACACTCTACCTCACTTATACAAAAACAGCTTTCACTTGCAAATACACCTCTCAAACACTCTCTCAGCTGCACCTTTCGCCTCACAACATTTTAAACCAGCTCTCTGCTGCCGCTGCCGCTGCTGCTGCTGACACAGCAACAATCAAAACTCACACCTCAAAGCTCACACACTTTACACAGCTACTCCGAAACCTCTACATCCACATTCACACAATCCTTACATTGCACAAGGAGCCCATTCCGCCCGTCGTGCCTGCACCAGCTCTCCCGGTGAACATTTCACCTCGTGCCTTTCTCCTGCCTTCTCCACGTAACCCGGCACATGCTTTCTTTTCAAATAATCATCTCATTCCCTCTTCAATTGAACCTGCCTCCGCCGCGCTATCAGGTGGTGCATTCCAGACCCTGACCGCTCGCTGCTCCTATCGCTTTTGCTTCTTTTGCCAGTTACTTTAAACCTGTGCCCTCTCCTTCTCGATCCTTGCCCCGGTGCAAACAGTTTCTCCCTATCTACTCTCTCCAGACCCCTCATGATTTTCAATACCTCTATCAAGTCTCCTCTCAGACTTCTTTTCCCCAAGGAATACAGTCCCAACTTCTCCAATCTTACTTCATAACTCAACTTCCTCGCCCCTGGAACCAAACTCGTAAACCTCTTCTGCACTCTCTCCAATGCCTCCACTACCTTCCTAAAATGCAAGTCAAAATGCAATCCCTCAGAGTCGGCATGGCTTTACGAAGAGTAAATCGTGTTTGACTAATTTGCTAGAGTTCTTTGAAGATGTGACAAGCAAAGTGGATAACGGGGATCCTGTAGATGTAGTATGTCTGGACTTCCAGAAGGCATTTGATAAGGTGCCGCACAAAAGATTAATACACAAGATAAGATCACACGCAGCTAAGGGTAATATATTAGCTTGGATAGAGGATTGGCTAACCAACAGAAAGCAGAGAGTCAAGATAAATGGGTCTTTTGTGGATGCCAAGCTGTAACTAGTGGGGTGCCACAGGGTTCGGTCCTCGGCCCCCAACTATTTACTTGGATTCAGGAGTAGAAGGTACTATAGCTAAATTTGCAGATGACACCAAAATAGGTGGGAAAGTAAGTTGCAATGAAGAAATAAGAAATTTACAAATGGATATGGACAGGTTAGGTGAATGGGCCAAAATTTGGCAGATGGAGTTTAACTAAGTTAAATAAGTTTAATAAGTGTGCGGTTATCCATTTTGGTCAGAAGAATAAAAAGGCGACTTATTATTCAAATGGAGAGAAACTTCAGAAATGCTTCAGCACAGAGGGATCTGGGTGTCCTCGCGCACGAATCGCTGAAAGCTAGTATGCAGGTACAGCAGGTAACAAGGAAGGCGAATGGAATCGCTTCTCGGCCTTTTGGCTAAGATCAAGTGTTGCAGGGGCGACACCATGGTCCTACCAAGGCAAGGTCGGGATGGAAGGGCTATAACCAATCGCAATCGAAATCCATACCGTGGGTTACCTATCACCGTCCGAGTCACGGTGAACCACAGCGAAGGAGGATCACCTATGGATCGGGGCTTCTTCACCAGGAGGATCCTGTTGAAGGCGTGCGGCTTCCAAGCTACGGAGATCTTCACCCTGCACGACTCCCGCAAAGGCGGTTATTTTGACGTGACGTTCAAGCGGGTGGCAGACTGCGTCCGGCTCCTGAGGGTGTTCGAGGAGAAGAGAGACCTGCCGGAGATGAAGATCCTGACGGCGGAGCCGCACTTTTCTCTGCCGTTGCAACGGGAACGTGAGGTGATGGTGCATGTGTACAACCCCTTCGTCCCTGTCGCCGACGTGGTCACCTTCCTCACCAGGTACTTCGATAAGGTGGGGAGCGGCACCGAGATTCGAGACGACTTGGGGATCTGGACAGGCAAACGCCTGTTTAAGGTCACGCTAAAGACCGATGGTAAGGGAGCCATTTTCCACCCTCCTTCCAGTTTCGCTATCGGGGGAAACCGTGGCTACCTGGTCTACGCTGGGCAACCCAAGCATTGTCGCTCATGCGGCAAGGCTGGTCATGTGGCGGCCAACTGCAGCGCCTCCCTCTGCAAGATCTGCAAACAGGAAGGGCACCAGACAAAAGACTGCAAACAGGCCAAGTGCTGCAACCTGTGTGGCGAGGCAAGTCACCTCTACAGGACCTGCCCCAAACGCTGCCGTACTTACGCACAGGCAGCCAAAGCCGACCACGGGGAAGCAGAAGAAATGTTCCGTGTCACTCCAACCACCAAGGCCCCCAGGGAGCTCAACGGGACAAAGGAGGACACAGAGAGAGACAAGGTGGAGAAAGAGATTGAGGCAACAGAGAGCCAATCAACAGCACTACCCCCTGAACCTTCCAGTCCTCAGGACAGCGAATCAATGGAGGAGGAGGCAGCAGTGGAAAAGCAGCAGGGGGAGTGGCGGACGGTGAAGAACAAGAAAAGTAAGAGGGAGCGAAGAAGAAGCAAAGGCGTTTCCCAGAGAAGCGGCAAGAGGCGTCTCCCATCCGACACGGATGACAAGGGCAGCAGCTCTTCGGATGAGGAAGTGCCAGAGCGGCACCGACAGAAGAGGCGGCAAAGCTCCAGGGCGTTGGAGGACGAGACACCCGAGCTCCAGAAAATTGGAGACAACAAGGAGACCAACGCACCCCAACTTTGCCTGCAACCTGAGGAGGCCAGTGCACCACAGCCCCTGGAATCTGGGAGCAGTGAGGCAATCATCGCACCCCAGCTCCAGGAAGCCGGGAACAGCAACCCCCCAGAGGGGGTGAGTTTTGGAGAAGCTTCTCCAGCAAAGGTCATCTCAAAATCCGCTCACTACGTGAACCTCCAGATGCCACCGGAGCAGAACACGGCCAAGGAGATCTACCTCAGCCCATCCAAAGTGAAGGAATTTGAGCTCACTACGGGTATGAAGGAGCAGACTAAAGGTCTGGGACTCTCAGAGACAGTGGGTTTGGTAGGAGAATAAATGCTTTAATATGGGTTTAAAGATTGTATCCATAAATGTGCGTAGCATTAAATCTACTACGCGATGTGTTGCGACCTTGGACTACCTAGCCAAGGTCAAAGCTGACCTGTTGTTTCTGCAGGAGTGTGCGATACCGCACCTCAGCTCCTACAGGCAATGGTCACGATGGTGGTCCCACGGGCCATCGATCTGGTCGGGCGGAAACGACTCTCGTTCCTCCGGCCTGGGTATTCTGCTGCGGGGAGGCAACTTCACCGTCTCCGAGGTCAAGGAGGTGGTGGGCGGGCGACTCCTGGTAGCAGACGTAATGTACAAGAACGCTCCACTCCGGTTAATTAACGTGTACGGCCCGGCACAAGGGGCTGAGCGGCTGGAGGTTTTTCAGCAGCTCCCACTGCTGCTGGCGACCTCCAGGCCGGTCATTCTGGGCGGGGACTTCAACTGCATCATCGATGCGGCTGGACGATCCGGCAGGGCCGGAAGCAGATTGGACGCTACGTCCAGATCCCTGATGGAAACAGTTAAGGATGCCAAGCTGCACGACGTCTTCAGCAACCCTGCAGACGGAGCGCAGCGTAGATACACCTGGTCGCGGCCAGACGGGTCCATTCGTTCCAGGATAGACTTCCTGTTTGTGTCCCGTGCATTCACAGTCAGATCCACCGAGGTCAAGCCGGTGTTCTTCTCTGACCACTGCCTCCTACTGGCGGACTGCCACTTGGAGGAAGACCTGAGGGTGGGCAGGGGGGCATGGAAGCTAAATGTGCAACTGCTGACCCCAGAGAACATTGAGGAGCTCAAGAGGGATTACAAAGGTTGGAGAACCGTGAAACCCCTCTTTGAGTCCCTGACACACTGGTGGGAAGTGATCAAGGGAAGCATCAAGAGGTTCTTCATCCTCAAAGGCACCCAGAAAGCTAGAAAGGAACAGAGGGAAATGTCCCGACTCCAGGAAAAGATGCAGAATCTGCTCCGGCTGCAGTCGATGGGGGTCGATGTCAAGGAGGAGCTCCAAGAGGTGAAGGGCCAGCAAGCCTCGCACTTTGCCTCGGAGGCCTCCAAGATCATCTTCCGTTCCAGAGTCCGCTCCGTGGAGCAGGATGAGACGTGCTCACGTTTCTTCTTCCAAAAGGTACACAGAGAGCGCTCTGTGATCAGCAGCCTGAAGGAAGAAGACGGCTCAGTAAAGTCATCACGGTCCGACATTCTGAGGATCAGCAAATCCTTTTATGCCGGACTGTATGACGTGAAGCCCACGGACAGCACGGCCTCCCAGTCCTTCCTGTCCTCTATCACGGAGGTCTTAGACCACAGTACGCGGGAGAGCCTGGACAAACCGCTAACTCCTGAGGAACTGACTAAGGCCCTCGAGTCCTTCGAGAAGAGTAAAACCCCCGGAAGCGACGGCTTGCCGGCGGAGTTGTATTCGGCTCTGTGGGACTTGATCGGCCCAGACCTGCTAGGAGTGTACGAGAGTATGCTCCTGACCGGTAGTATGTCAGAATCCATGAGGAAAGGCATCATCACCCTCATCTACAAGCACAAGGGGGAAAGGGAGGAAATTAGAAATTGGCGACCCATTTCACTGTTGAATGTGGACTATAAGATTCTGTCCAAGGTCATCGCCAACCGGGTCAAATCCGCTCTGGAATTGGTGATTCACCCTGACCAGACCTGCTCTGTGCCAGGCAGGAAGATCTCTGACAGCCTGGCGCTGCTCAGGGATACGATTGCCTATGTACAGGACAGGGGGGTGGATACCTGCCTCATCAGCTTGGATCAGGAGAAGGCCTTTGACAGAATATCGCACACCTACATGGGGGATGTGCTCTCCAAAATGGGGTTTGGGGAGGGAATTCGAAATTGGATCCAACTGCTCTACACTAACATCAGTAGCGCAGTCTCAATCAATGGGTGGGAAACAGATAGCTTTCCGATTAAATCTGGAGTCAGGCAGGGCTGCCCTCTCTCGCCTGTCCTTTTCGTGTGCTGCATAGAACCCTTTGCCGAGTCCATCAGGAAGGATCCGGGCATAAGAGGAGTGACGATCCCAGGCAGTGGAGGCACTCAGGTAAAAGCCTCCCTGTACATGGACGACGTCGCCGTCTTCTGCTCGGATCCGCTGTCGGTGCGCAGACTGATGCACGTCTGCGACCAGTTCGAACTGGCCTCGGGAGCCAAGGTAAATCGTGGGAAGAGCGAGGCCATGTTCTTTGGGAACTGGGCTGACCGATCCTTTGTCCCCTTCACTGTCAGGGCTGACGGCCTGAAGGTGCTGGGGATATGGTTCGGAGGGACCGGGGCATGCGTTAGAAACTGGAAGGAGCGAGTGGCTATGGTGAAAAGGAAACTGGGCATGTGGGAGCGACGCTCCCTCTCCATTGCGGGTAAGAACCTGGTCATCAGGTGTGAGGTACTCTCGCTGTTGCTGTACGTGGCGCAGGTCTGGCCCATTCCACACTCCTGCGCGACGGCGATCACTCGAGCCATCTTCCGCTTTATCTGGAGGTCGAAAATGGATCGTGTCTGCAGGGACGCGATGTACAAGCCTCTAGATAAAGGGGGAAAAAACGTGCCCAACATCGCCCTCATACTGATGGCCACCTTTGTGTGCGGCTGCATCAAGCGGTGCGTAGACCCTCAGTACGCAAACACCAAGTGTCACTACGTGCTGAGGTTCTACCTGTCCCCGGTGTTGCGAAGGATGGGTCTGGCCACGCTGCCGCGGAACGCTCCAAGTAGTTGGACCGTGCCGTACCACCTGTCCCTGGTGGAAAAATTGATGCAGAAAAACACCTTTGACCACAAGTCCATCAGGCAGTGGTCAGCACGTAACGTCCTAGAGGCCCTGAGGGATAAGGAGAGGGTGGACCCTGTGGGATGGTTCCCCGAGCAGACTGTCAAAGTCATTTGGCAGAATGCCTCATCGCCAGAACTTTCCAACAAGCACCAAGACGTAGCTTGGCTGGTGGTGAGAAAGGCCCTCCCCGTCAGATCCTTCCTACACGCCAGGAGTCTCACCCCCTCTGCACGATGCCCTCGAGGTGGCTGTGGTGGGGAAGAGACCGTTGTTCACCTCCTTGTGGATTGTGCCTTTGCAAAGAAAGTCTGGAGAGAGATGCAGTGGTTGCTGTCGAGGTTCATCCCGAGCAGTTCTGTGACACAGGACTCTGTGCTCTACGGGCTGTTCCCAGGGACACACACCGAGACAAACATCAACTGCAGCTGGAGGATCATCAACTCGGTGAAAGACGCGCTTTGGTCTGCCCGAAACTTGTTGGTCTTCCAGCACAAAGATTTGTCCCCGACCGATTGTTGCGGACTGGCACAATCCAAAGTCCAGGACTACGTGCTGAGGGACGCACTAAAGCTTGGGGCAGCTGCCGCAAAGGCGCAATGGGGAAGGGTCGCTGTCTAAGACCTTTCTACCACAGCGCACCGAGAGACTGGGAACTGTTTAGAGCCCCTCGGGCTGTACAGATCAAAATGAAAGGCTGTAAACGACTGTAATATTGTTTGTACTGATGCACCTGGTGATACATTTTGTAAAAGTTTAACCTGGATTGTACCCTTGTAATGTTGTTTTTGAAATGGTTTTGAATGTGATTGAAGATTTTTATGAATAAAGTATATTTTTACAAAAAAAAAAAAAAAAAAAAAAAAATCTGTTCTTATCAGTTTAATATCTGATACGTCCCTTATCTGGGGACCATATATTAAATTGATTTTTGGAGCAGGGAGATGGAATAGGGGCTTGCTCCGTCCACTCCACACATCGACCCGGTATTGCAGTATCTCTGGGAACGGTGCACCCTCCCCTTTCCAGGGGATTTTCAATGCTAAAAATAGTTTTCTTACAAACATCTGCTTTCTTTACTTCTCAACATGTACATGTTCCAAAATCCAACTTTCTTTCTTTCTCTCTCTCTCTCTCTCTCTCTCTCTCACTCACTCACTCACCCGCAGCAGCTACACACAAAAAACACGCACTCTCACCCAACACTCGCTGGCAGGGCCGGCAGCAGATTGGACGCTACGTCCAGATCCCTGATGGAAACAGTTAAGGATGCCAAGCTGCACGACGTCTTCAGCAACCCTGCAGACGGAGCGCAGCGTAGATACACCTGGTCGCGGCCAGACGGGTCCATTCGTTCCAGGATAGACTTCCTGTTTGTGTCCCGTGCATTCACAGTCAGATCCACCGAGGTCAAGCCGGTGTTCTTCTCTGACCACTGCCTCCTACTGGCGGACTGCCACTTGGAGAAGGACCTGAGGGTGGGCAGGGGGGCATGGAAGCTAAATGTGCAACTGCTGACCCCAGAGAACATTGAGGAGCTCAAGAGGGATTACAAAGGTTGGAGAACCGTGAAACCCCTCTTTGAGTCCCTGACACACTGGTGGGAAGCGATCAAGGGAAACATCACGAGGTTTTTCATCCTCAAAGGCACCCAGAAAGCTAGAAAGGAACCGAGGGAAATGTCCCGACTCCAGAAAAAGATGCAGAATCTGCTCCGGCTGCAGTCGATGGGGGTCGATGTCAAGGAGGAGCTCCAAGAGGTGAAGGGCCAGCAAGCCTCGCACTTTGCCTCGGAGGCCTCCAAGATCATCTTCCGTTCCAGAGTCCGCTCCATGGAGCAGGATGAGACGTGCTCACGTTTCTTCTTCCAAAAGGTACACAGAGAGCGCTCTGTGATCAGCAGCCTGAAGGAAGAAGACGGCTCAGTAAAGTCATCACGGTCCGACATTCTGAGGATCAGCAAATCCTTTTATGCCGGATTGTATGACGTGAAGCCCACGGACAGCACGGCCTCCCAGTCCTTCCTGTCCTCTATCACGGAGGTCTTAGACCACAGTACGCGGGAGAGCCTGGACAAACCGCTAACTCCTGATGAACTGACTAAGGCCCTCGAGTCCTTGGAGAAGAGTAAAACCCCCGGAAGCGACGGCTTGCCGACGGAGTTGTATTCGGCTCTGTGGGACTTGATCGGGCCAGACCTGCTAGGAGTGTACGAGAGTATGCTCCTGGCCGGTAGTATGTCAGAATCCATGAGGAAAGGCATCATCACCCTCATCTACAAGCACAAGGGGGAAAGGGAGGAAATTAGAAATTGGCGACCCATTTCACTGTTGAATGTGGACTATAAGATTCTGTCCAAGGTCATCACCAACCGGGTCAAATCCGCTCTGGAATTGGTGATTCACCCTGACCAGACCTGCTCTGTGCCAGGCAGGAAGATCTCTGACAGCCTGGCGCTGCTCAGGGATACGATTGCCTATGTACAGGACAGGGGGGTGGATACCTGCCTCATCAGCTTGGATCAGGAGAAGGCCTTTGACAGAATATCCCACACCTACATGGTAGATGTGCGCTCCAAAATGGGGTTTGGGGAGGGAATTCGAAATTGGATCCAACTGCTCTACACTAACATCAGTAGCGCAGTCTCAATCAACGGGTGGGAAACAGATAGCTTTCCGATTAAATCTGGAGTCAGGCAGGGCTGTCCTCTCTCGCCTGTTCTTTTCGTGTGTTGCATAGAACCCTTTGCCGAGTCCATCAGGAAGGATCCGGGCATAAGAGGAGTGACGATCCCAGGCAGTGGAGGCATTCAGGTAAAAGCCTCCCTGTACATGGACGACGTCGCCGTCTTCTGGTCGGATCCGCTGTCGGTGCGCAGACTGATCCACATCTGCGACAAGATAGGATATAAAGCAGTGTAAAGTAAGTTAATAACAAATTGAGAAAGTAAATATGGAACACAAAATATTTTAAAACGAGGGCACAGGTTAAAAACATGATCCTAATTTCTGTTGAACTGAATGAGGCGAGTCATTACAGTGCGTGACCGATTTGTTTAAGTGTGCGGGCCCATTAAATTTTTTGCACAGCCGCGCAAATTTAAAGGGGCTTATGTGGCGGTGTGTCTGTGAGGAAACGTTGACTGTGACCTCTCCTCATATCTTGTATCCCACTGTGAAACCATCTTCAGCTCCCAAATTGCACTCAGACAATGTGCTATATTTGCATATTGTGCAGGAGTCGGGGGAGGGGTCATGGGGCTGCCCCTTGTCTCTGTACTTGAAAACTGTCTCTAATGGCAGCCAGGCAGCAACTGTTGTGCTTACTCAAAGCCAACCTGAAGAAAAGGCAAGACATGTTGGGTGCTGAGAGGGAGAAGCATTGCCACTTTAGGTTCTACTTGGATTTTACTGAGGTAAAAGGTGATTGAAAAAGTCAAGCATTTCTCCCCTAGCAGTTACCACTGAGGACAAATAATAGCGAGCGCTGATCTGTCACTGAGCACTGAGGCCGGCCAAGGGGAGGCATCTGAAAGCTGCAGAGAAAGCAAGAAGCCAGGATGGACGACTGAGAATACAGAAAAATACTGGCTGAGGTAGACAGCAAAAACTGTGACACAAGCTCAGGTAAGCGTGGTGTTTTGCAGTTCAAGTGCATCACTTTGTGACAGTATAGATATTTTTCACTTTCCTAGGATAAGGCTGTTCCCTTTCTAGAAGTTAGAAGCAGCCGTGCAGATGTATTTTCTGCGCTCCTTTGCTTGCCTGCTGAATAGGACTGATTGGAGGTGAAAAGGTGATTAAAAGAGAGCCGACATCATTGCAGGCTGGCAGATGGTGTGCTGTGCTGTGCACGCAGGTGGTTTTGTTGTTTGGCTTGTATGTGACTTCTGGTTGAAGCTGAAAGATTTCTAAAATTTTGAAGGAAATAATCTTTGAGAAGGGGAGAAACATTTTCAACATTTTAACAGGATCTAAGGCTGTTCACTGTGTCGTACCTGTACTTATCCTTGCTGCCACCTGTCTTCTCACTGCTGATCATCATCTTGTGTTATTATAATGATATAATGCATTGGACCTATTTACTGTGACTTCATAACATGACACATTTCCCTTCTGGTGATGTCATGCTGACATCCCGTAAAGGAAATAGACCAACAGTCAGCCCAAAAGAAGGCCCAATGCCAAGCAAAGGAAGCCCATAACGAGGATGCTAGACAGCTCGTACAAAAGAAAGCAGGGCATCAGGAAACAACTCAACAGCAGCTGACGTAGTACTCTCCAGGTTCAGTGCAGGAGAAGTACTGGAATCAGTAAAAACTAATGCCCCTACATGTACGAACATACAACTTAGGAGCAGGAGTAGGCCACTGGGCCCCAAGAGCCTGCTCCACTATTCAGAAGATCATGGCTGATCTGATTGCAACCTCAACCCCACATTCCTGCCTACCACCGATAACCTTCCACCCCGCCTTGTTAATCTATCCAGCTCTGTCTTGAAAATATTCAAAGACCCTGTTTCCACCACCTTTTGAGGAAGAGAGTTCCAAAGACTCACTACGCTCTGAGAGAAACGCTCCTGACTTTGCCTTCCCTGTAGATGTGGAAGGAGTTTAGCTGCATGCCAGGTCAGCCGGCAAGCTCCACAGACTGATCGGCGCAGGCTTGGAGGGCCGAAATACATGTTCCTGTGCTGTACGTTTTTTTTGTTCTTTGTTCTTTGACTGCCCAAACTGAAAGCAAAGACAAAAATACAGCAGGCCTCGATCGAAGAACTCCTCTGCGCTGTGAGCTAGTTGCTCACACGGAAACTCAGCTACAAAGACTCGTGGATTGTCTCTCATGCCTGTCACGTGTTCTCCCTTGTGACTGACCGTTTCTCGAAATTTCCCATTACCTGCCAGTTACACGACACATCTAGCGCAACCATTGCAGGAAGGAACATTGCAGACATTTCAAAATGGTCATAACAGACAGTCAGACAGTGCAATGGTATTTAAGTTGCCTACATAGATCATGTTTCACTCTGAGGTGCTTCAAGGCAAAAGTGATACATGTAGTATTCACTGGAAACATTCACCGTGTGTCTTACAGCCCGAGGAGCCTATGCAAATCCCAGCCCCTTGGTGCACTATGGCTGAAAGGTCGTAGACAGCCACCTTTCCCCATTGCGCCTCTGCCCCAAACTTTAGTGCGTCCCTCAGCACGTAGTCCTGGACCTTGGAATGTGCCAACTCTTTGCAATGGAAGACCAAGAAGTTTCAGGCAGCCAAAGAGCGTCTTTCACCGAGTTGATCCTCCGGCTGCAGTTGATGCTTGTCTCGGCGTGTGTCCCTGGGAACAGCCCGTAGAGCACAGTGTCCGGACCTGTGTCACGGAACTGCTCGGGATGAACCTCGACAAGAACCACGGCCACTCTCTTCAGACCTTTTCTGCAAAGGCAGATTCCACAAGGAGGTGGGCAACGGTCTCTTCCCCACCACAGCCACCTCGAGGGCAACGTGCAGAGGGGGTGAGGCTCCTGGCGTGTAGGAAGGACCTGACGGCAAGGTCCTTTCTCACCACCAGCCAAGCTACGTCTTTGTGCTTGTTGGAAGGTTCTGGTGATGAGGCATTCTGCCAAATGACCCTGACAGTCTGTTCGGCGAACCATCCGACGGGATCCACCATCTCCTTTTCCCGCAGGGCCTCTAGGGTGATACGTGCTAACCACTGCCTGATGGACTTGCGGTTCCTCTGCATAATTTTTCCACACGGGACAGGTGATATGGCACTTGGAGCTTTCCGTGGCAGCGTGACCAGACCCATCCTTCGCAACACCAGGGACAGGTAGAACCTCAGCACGTAGTGACGCTTGGTGTTTGGGTCTACACACAGCTTGATACAGCCATACACAAAGGTGGCCATCAGGATGAGGGTGATGTTGGGCATGTTTTCTCCCCCTTCATCCAGAGGTTTTTTACATCATGTCCCTGCAAACATGGTCCACTTTTGACCTCCAGACAAAGCGGAAGTTGGCTCGCGTGATCGCCACAGCGCAGGAGTGAGGAATGGGCCAGACCTGCGCCATGTACAACACTGAGAGTGCCTCACGCCTGATGAGCAGGTTCTTACCCGCAATGGAGAGGGAGCTTTGCTCCCACAAGCCCAGTTCTTTTCTCACCATGGCTACTCGCTCCTTCCAGTTTCTAACGCATTCCCTGGTCCCTCCGAACCATATCCCCAGCAGCTTCAGGCAGTCTGACCTGCTGGTGAAAGGGACAAAGCTTAGTTCAGTTCCCAAAGGGCACGGCCTCGCTCTTGCCACGGTTTACCCTTGGCACCCGAGGCCGGTTCGAAGTGGTCGCAGGTGTTGATCGGTCTGCGCACCGATGTGTGAAAAGTGGGGAGTTGACCGTACTACCGCATCACCACACTGCCCCAGGTCCAATAGCATGGCGGAATGTATATACTGTAAAGTGCTTACTTATGAAATGTCAGCAAAGTAAACAAGGCTTGTGACGGCCTGTCACAATGCTACACCTTAGAGCGACAGCGCTCAGTGCAACCACTCCTTCACCAGCAGAATTACAGTGCGAACAACCCTTCCCAGTCATCATTGGACAAAAGGTATGACTACAACACCCAACCGATGGAACATGAAATCCGGCAGAAATCAGCAGCATCTGTCCAGAACCATGATCAGATCAAGTACGAGCACCCATTGTGAAGAAACCGATGGCGAATCAGGGAAGTACCAGAACAAGAAACACCAAGTAACCCCATCGCAAGCAGAACGCGATCTAAGACACGATCCCAGCGCAAGACTCCTACAGACAACCAGAATTGTGAGAACGTACGGCAATCTCAAACCAACTTCACAGTATCAACGAACCACCATTCCGTCCCAGGGACTCATAAGGTGATCACTTTGTACAATTGTAGGTTCAAACACAGAAGAGCAATTTGTTGTAATGTAAATAGTTCTTATTATTTAAGGGTACAGCTTGGAGTTGTTGTGGTATACCTTTAAAGAGCGTATCTAAAATTGCTGTGCATCGCCAGGCAGGGTGTGACGTGTATATACTCATGTATAATTCTCGGGCCGATGATAGGAGCTGTCCTAGAGACCTAGATATTGTTGTATATATTTCATCTCTTCAAATCAAAGAATTGAGTTAGCGATCCTCTTTGTGTCGTCGGTGTGTTTGCGTAAGGTGGAAAACACAACATGGAGGACCCCCATTTAAAGTGAATGGCAAAAGAACTAAGGCGACATGAGGAGAAACCTTCTTGCGCAGCGAGTGGTTAGAATCTGCAATGCACTGCCTGAGAGTGTGCTGGGGGCACTTTCAAGAGTGGCTTTCAAAAGAGAATCGGATAATTATCTGAAGAGAAAATATTTGCAGGGCTATGGGGAAAAGGCAGGTGAGTGGCACTAGGGGAGTTGCTCTTGCAAAGAGCTAGCACAGACACGACAGGCCGAATGGCCTCCTTTTCTGCTCTAACCAATCTAGGACTCTATGTGTGCAGCTCTGCACACTTGCTTGCTGCATTGTCACTCACGCCCTGCAAGACACGCAACTGCTTTCAAAAGCTTCTTCCACAGCAGCCTCTGACACTGACGTCCATGTGGATAGGCACAACCCTCTCCCATCTGATTGGTGGAATACTGCCGATCTACATAACTCTGATGCAGTCTCACTGAAAGAGAGAGAACAAAGGCAACTTTTCCAATTAGAAATCCCGGGACAAATATGCCAACAGTGAAACCGTCAGTGCTTAGATATATATATACATAAGTCTTTGAACGCTGTCAGTCTGCTTTAAAGGAGGGAAGGCAGATGGCACTCGGGGAAGTCAAGGGCGGCGCCGGCATCGCTTCTCGGCCTTTTGGCTAAGATCAAGTGTAGTATCTGTTCTTATCAGTTTAATATCTGATACGTCCCTTATCTGGGGACCATATATTAAATTGATTTTTGGAGCAGGGAGATGGAATAGGGGCTTGCTCCGTCCACTCCACGCATCGACCCGGTATTGCAGTATCTCTGGGAACGGTGCACCCTCCCCTTTCCAGGGGATTTTCAATGCTAAAAATAGTTTTCTTACAAACATCTGCTTTCTTTACTTCTCAACATGTACATGTTCCAAAATCCAACTTTCTTTGGAAAAACTCAGCAAGTCTGGCAGCATCGGCCGAGAAGAAATCAGTCAACGTTTCGAGCCCTCATGGCCCTTCAGCAGAACTGAAGCATAGTTTCAACAAGGGAGAAATATAAATTGGTTTAAGGTGGGTGGGGGGGAAGAGACACATTGAGGGTGTGGTGTGAGCAGATAATCAAAAGATGTCAGAGACAAAAGGGTCAAAGAGGTGTTGAAGGTGGTGGTCTTTGTCTGAGAAAAGTGCTAATTAAGAATGCAAGACAGGATATTCAAAGTACAGCTCTAGTGGGGGTGGGGTGGAAAGACTAAAGGTCTTTAGTCTTTCCACCCCACCCCCACTAGAGCTGTACTTTGAATATCCTGTCTTGCATTCTTAATTAGCACTTTTCTCAGACAAAGACCACCACCTTCAACACCTCTTTGACCCTTTTGTCTCTGACATCTTTTGATTATCTGCTCACACTACACCCTCAATGTGTCTCTTCCCCCCCCACCCACCTTAAACCAATTTATATTTCTCCCTTGTTGAAACTATGCTTCAGTTCTGCTGAAGGGCCATGAGGGCTCGAAACGTTGACTGGTTTCTTCTCCGCCGATGCTGCCAGACTTGCTGAGTTTTTCCAGGTAATTCTGTTTTTATTTTGTTTTGGATTTCCAGCATCCGCAGTAGCTTTTAGCTTTTTGTTTTTATCCAACTTTCTTTCTTTCTCTCTCTCTCTCTCTCTCTCTCTCTCACTCACTCACCCGCAGCAGCTACACACAAAAAACACGCACGCTCACCCAACACTCACAGACAGCACTCTCATCTCACAAACACTCTACCTCACTTATACAAAAACAGCTTTCACTTGCAAATACACCTCTCAAACACTCTCTCAGCTGCACCTTTCGCCTCACAACATTTTAAACCAGCTCTCTGCTGCCGCTGCCGCTGCTGCTGCTGACACAGCAACAATCAAAACTCACACCTCAAAGCTCACACACTTTACACAGCTACTCCGAAACCTCTACATCCACATTCACACAATCCTTACATTGCACAAGGAGCCCATTCCGCCCGTCGTGCCTGCACCAGCTCTCCCGGTGAACATTTCACCTCGTGCCTTTCTCCTGCCTTCTCCACGTAACCCGGCACATGCTTTCTTTTCAAATAATCATCTCATTCCCTCTTCAATTGAACCTGCCTCCGCCGCGCTATCAGGTGGTGCATTCCAGACCCTGACCGCTCGCTGCTCCTATCGCTTTTGCTTCTTTTGCCAGTTACTTTAAACCTGTGCCCTCTCCTTCTCGATCCTTGCCCCGGTGCAAACAGTTTCTCCCTATCTACTCTCTCCAGACCCCTCATGATTTTCAATACCTCTATCAAGTCTCCTCTCAGACTTCTTTTCCCCAAGGAATACAGTCCCAACTTCTCCAATCTTACTTCATAACTCAACTTCCTCGCCCCTGGAACCAAACTCGTAAACCTCTTCTGCACTCTCTCCAATGCCTCCACTACCTTCCTAAAATGCAAGTCAAAATGCAATCCCTCAGAGTCGGCATGGCTTTACGAAGAGTAAATCGTGTTTGACTAATTTGCTAGAGTTCTTTGAAGATGTGACAAGCAAAGTGGATAACGGGGATCCTGTAGATGTAGTATGTCTGGACTTCCAGAAGGCATTTGATAAGGTGCCGCACAAAAGATTAATACACAAGATAAGATCACACGCAGCTAAGGGTAATATATTAGCTTGGATAGAGGATTGGCTAACCAACAGAAAGCAGAGAGTCAAGATAAATGGGTCTTTTGTGGATGCCAAGCTGTAACTAGTGGGGTGCCACAGGGTTCGGTCCTCGGCCCCCAACTATTTACTTGGATTCAGGAGTAGAAGGTACTATAGCTAAATTTGCAGATGACACCAAAATAGGTGGGAAAGTAAGTTGCAATGAAGAAATAAGAAATTTACAAATGGATATGGACAGGTTAGGTGAATGGGCCAAAATTTGGCAGATGGAGTTTAACTAAGTTAAATAAGTTTAATAAGTGTGCGGTTATCCATTTTGGTCAGAAGAATAAAAAGGCGACTTATTATTCAAATGGAGAGAAACTTCAGAAATGCTTCAGCACAGAGGGATCTGGGTGTCCTCGCGCACGAATCGCTGAAAGCTAGTATGCAGGTACAGCAGGTAACAAGGAAGGCGAATGGAATCGCTTCTCGGCCTTTTGGCTAAGATCAAGTGTTGCAGGGGCGACACCATGGTCCTACCAAGGCAAGGTCGGGATGGAAGGGCTATAACCAATCGCAATCGAAATCCATACCGTGGGTTACCTATCACCGTCCGAGTCACGGTGAACCACAGCGAAGGAGGATCACCTATGGATCGGGGCTTCTTCACCAGGAGGATCCTGTTGAAGGCGTGCGGCTTCCAAGCTACGGAGATCTTCACCCTGCACGACTCCCGCAAAGGCGGTTATTTTGACGTGACGTTCAAGCGGGTGGCAGACTGCGTCCGGCTCCTGAGGGTGTTCGAGGAGAAGAGAGACCTGCCGGAGATGAAGATCCTGACGGCGGAGCCGCACTTTTCTCTGCCGTTGCAACGGGAACGTGAGGTGATGGTGCATGTGTACAACCCCTTCGTCCCTGTCGCCGACGTGGTCACCTTCCTCACCAGGTACTTCGATAAGGTGGGGAGCGGCACCGAGATTCGAGACGACTTGGGGATCTGGACAGGCAAACGCCTGTTTAAGGTCACGCTAAAGACCGATGGTAAGGGAGCCATTTTCCACCCTCCTTCCAGTTTCGCTATCGGGGGAAACCGTGGCTACCTGGTCTACGCTGGGCAACCCAAGCATTGTCGCTCATGCGGCAAGGCTGGTCATGTGGCGGCCAACTGCAGCGCCTCCCTCTGCAAGATCTGCAAACAGGAAGGGCACCAGACAAAAGACTGCAAACAGGCCAAGTGCTGCAACCTGTGTGGCGAGGCAAGTCACCTCTACAGGACCTGCCCCAAACGCTGCCGTACTTACGCACAGGCAGCCAAAGCCGACCACGGGGAAGCAGAAGAAATGTTCCGTGTCACTCCAACCACCAAGGCCCCCAGGGAGCTCAACGGGACAAAGGAGGACACAGAGAGAGACAAGGTGGAGAAAGAGATTGAGGCAACAGAGAGCCAATCAACAGCACTACCCCCTGAACCTTCCAGTCCTCAGGACAGCGAATCAATGGAGGAGGAGGCAGCAGTGGAAAAGCAGCAGGGGGAGTGGCGGACGGTGAAGAACAAGAAAAGTAAGAGGGAGCGAAGAAGAAGCAAAGGCGTTTCCCAGAGAAGCGGCAAGAGGCGTCTCCCATCCGACACGGATGACAAGGGCAGCAGCTCTTCGGATGAGGAAGTGCCAGAGCGGCACCGACAGAAGAGGCGGCAAAGCTCCAGGGCGTTGGAGGACGAGACACCCGAGCTCCAGAAAATTGGAGACAACAAGGAGACCAACGCACCCCAACTTTGCCTGCAACCTGAGGAGGCCAGTGCACCACAGCCCCTGGAATCTGGGAGCAGTGAGGCAATCATCGCACCCCAGCTCCAGGAAGCCGGGAACAGCAACCCCCCAGAGGGGGTGAGTTTTGGAGAAGCTTCTCCAGCAAAGGTCATCTCAAAATCCGCTCACTACGTGAACCTCCAGATGCCACCGGAGCAGAACACGGCCAAGGAGATCTACCTCAGCCCATCCAAAGTGAAGGAATTTGAGCTCACTACGGGTATGAAGGAGCAGACTAAAGGTCTGGGACTCTCAGAGACAGTGGGTTTGGTAGGAGAATAAATGCTTTAATATGGGTTTAAAGATTGTATCCATAAATGTGCGTAGCATTAAATCTACTACGCGATGTGTTGCGACCTTGGACTACCTAGCCAAGGTCAAAGCTGACCTGTTGTTTCTGCAGGAGTGTGCGATACCGCACCTCAGCTCCTACAGGCAATGGTCACGATGGTGGTCCCACGGGCCATCGATCTGGTCGGGCGGAAACGACTCTCGTTCCTCCGGCCTGGGTATTCTGCTGCGGGGAGGCAACTTCACCGTCTCCGAGGTCAAGGAGGTGGTGGGCGGGCGACTCCTGGTAGCAGACGTAATGTACAAGAACGCTCCACTCCGGTTAATTAACGTGTACGGCCCGGCACAAGGGGCTGAGCGGCTGGAGGTTTTTCAGCAGCTCCCACTGCTGCTGGCGACCTCCAGGCCGGTCATTCTGGGCGGGGACTTCAACTGCATCATCGATGCGGCTGGACGATCCGGCAGGGCCGGAAGCAGATTGGACGCTACGTCCAGATCCCTGATGGAAACAGTTAAGGATGCCAAGCTGCACGACGTCTTCAGCAACCCTGCAGACGGAGCGCAGCGTAGATACACCTGGTCGCGGCCAGACGGGTCCATTCGTTCCAGGATAGACTTCCTGTTTGTGTCCCGTGCATTCACAGTCAGATCCACCGAGGTCAAGCCGGTGTTCTTCTCTGACCACTGCCTCCTACTGGCGGACTGCCACTTGGAGGAAGACCTGAGGGTGGGCAGGGGGGCATGGAAGCTAAATGTGCAACTGCTGACCCCAGAGAACATTGAGGAGCTCAAGAGGGATTACAAAGGTTGGAGAACCGTGAAACCCCTCTTTGAGTCCCTGACACACTGGTGGGAAGTGATCAAGGGAAGCATCAAGAGGTTCTTCATCCTCAAAGGCACCCAGAAAGCTAGAAAGGAACAGAGGGAAATGTCCCGACTCCAGGAAAAGATGCAGAATCTGCTCCGGCTGCAGTCGATGGGGGTCGATGTCAAGGAGGAGCTCCAAGAGGTGAAGGGCCAGCAAGCCTCGCACTTTGCCTCGGAGGCCTCCAAGATCATCTTCCGTTCCAGAGTCCGCTCCGTGGAGCAGGATGAGACGTGCTCACGTTTCTTCTTCCAAAAGGTACACAGAGAGCGCTCTGTGATCAGCAGCCTGAAGGAAGAAGACGGCTCAGTAAAGTCATCACGGTCCGACATTCTGAGGATCAGCAAATCCTTTTATGCCGGACTGTATGACGTGAAGCCCACGGACAGCACGGCCTCCCAGTCCTTCCTGTCCTCTATCACGGAGGTCCTAGACCACAGTACGCGGGAGAGCCTAGACAAACCGCTAACTCCTGACGAACTGACTAAGGCCCTCGAGTCCTTCGAGAAGAGTAAAACCCCCGGAAGCGACGGCCTGCCGGCGGAGTTGTATTCGGCTCTGTGGGACTTGATCGGCCCAGACCTGCTAGAAGTGTACGAGAGTATGCTCCTGGCCGGCAGCATGTCAGAATCCATGAGGAAAGGCATCATCACCCTCATCTACAAGCACAAGGGGGAAAGGGAGGAAATTAGAAATTGGCGACCCATTTCACTGTTGAATGTGGACTATAAGATTCTGTCCAAGGTCATCGCCAACCGGGTCAAATCCGCTCTGGAATTGGTGATTCACCCTGACCAGACCTGCTCTGTGCCAGGCAGGAAGATCTCTGACAGCCTGGCGCTGCTCAGGGATACGATTGCCTATGTACAGGACAGGGGTGTGGATACCTGCCTCATCAGCTTGGATCAGGAGAAGGCCTTTGACAGAATATCGCACACCTACATGGGGGATGTGCTCTCCAAAATGGGGTTTGGGGAGGGAATTCGAAATTGGATCCAACTGCTCTACACTAACATCAGTAGCGCAGTCTCAATCAATGGGTGGGAAACAGATAGCTTTCCGATTAAATCTGGAGTCAGGCAGGGCTGCCCTCTCTCGCCTGTCCTTTTTGTGTGCTGCATAGAACCCTTTGCCGAGTCCATCAGGAAGGATCCGGGCATAAGAGGAGTGACGATCCCAGGCAGTGGAGGCACTCAGGTAAAAGCCTCCCTGTACATGGACGACGTCGCCGTCTTCTGCTCGGATCCGCTGTCGGTGCGCAGACTGATGCACGTCTGCGACCAGTTCGAACTGGCCTCGGGAGCCAAGGTAAATCGTGGGAAGAGCGAGGCCATGTTCTTTGGGAAGTGGGCTGACCGATCCTTTGTCCCCTTCACTGTCAGGGCTGACGGCCTGAAGGTGCTGGGGATATGGTTCGGAGGGACCGGGGCATGCGTTAGAAACTGGAAGGAGCGAGTGGCTATGGTGAAAAGGAAACTGGGCATGTGGGAGCGACGCTCCCTCTCCATTGCGGGTAAGAACCTGGTCATCAGGTGTGAGGTACTCTCGCTGTTGCTGTACGTGGCGCAGGTCTGGCCCATTCCACACTCCTGCGCGATGGCGATCACTCGAGCCATCTTCCGCTTTATCTGGAGGTCGAAAATGGATCGTGTCTGCAGGGACGCGATGTACAAGCCTCTAGATAAAGGGGGAAAAAACGTGCCCAACATCGCCCTCATACTGATGGCCACCTTTGTGTGTGGCTGCATCAAGCGGTGCGTAGACCCTCAGTACGCAAACACCAAGTGTCACTACGTGCTGAGGTTCTACCTGTCCCCGGTGTTGCGAAGGATGGGTCTGGCCACGCTGCCGCGGAACGCTCCAAGTAGTTGGACCGTGCCGTACCACCTGTCCCTGGTGGAAAAATTTATGCAGAAAAACACCTTTGACCACAAGTCCATCAGGCAGTGGTCAGCACGTAACGTCCTAGAGGCCCTGAGGGATAAGGAGAGGGTGGACCCTGTGGGATGGTTCCCCGAGCAGACTGTCAAAGTCATTTGGCAGAATGCCTCATCGCCAGAACTTTCCAACAAGCACCAAGACGTAGCTTGGCTGGTGGTGAGAAAGGCCCTCCCCGTCAGATCCTTCCTACACGCCAGGAGTCTCACCCCCTCTGCACGATGCCCTCGAGGTGGCTGTGGTGGGGAAGAGACCGTTGTTCACCTCCTTGTGGATTGTGCCTTTGCAAAGAAAGTCTGGAGAGAGATGCAGTGGTTGCTGTCGAGGTTCATCCCGAGCAGTTCTGTGACACAGGACTCTGTGCTCTACGGGCTGTTCCCAGGGACACACACCGAGACAAACATCAACTGCAGCTGGAGGATCATCAACTCGGTGAAAGACGCGCTTTGGTCTGCCCGAAACTTGTTGGTCTTCCAGCACAAAGATTTGTCCCCGACCGATTGTTGCGGACTGGCACAATCCAAAGTCCAGGACTACGTGCTGAGGGACGCACTAAAGCTTGGGGCAGCTGCCGCAAAGGCGCAATGGGGAAGGGTCGCTGTCTAAGACCTTTCTACCACAGCGCACCGAGAGACTGGGAACTGTTTAGAGCCCCTCGGGCTGTACAGATCAAAATGAAAGGCTGTAAATGACTGTAATATTGTTTGTACTGATGCACCTGGTGATACATTTTGTAAAAGTTTAACCTGGATTGTACCCTTGTAATGTTGTTTTTGAAATGGTTTTGAATGTGATTGAAGATTTTTATGAATAAAGTATATTTTTACAAAAAAAAAAAATCTGTTCTTATCAGTTTAATATCTGATACGTCCCTTATCTGGGGACCATATATTAAATTGATTTTTGGAGCAGGGAGATGGAATAGGGGCTTGCTCCGTCCACTCCACGCATCGACCCGGTATTGCAGTATCTCTGGGAACGGTGCACCCTCCCCTTTCCAGGGGATTTTCAATGCTAAAAATAGTTTTCTTACAAACATCTGCTTTCTTTACTTCTCAACATGTACATGTTCCAAAATCCAACTTTCTTTGGAAAAACTCAGCAAGTCTGGCAGCATCGGCCGAGAAGAAATCAGTCAACGTTTCGAGCCCTCATGGCCCTTCAGCAGAACTGAAGCATAGTTTCAACAAGGGAGAAATATAAATTGGTTTAAGGTGGGTGGGGGGGAAGAGACACATTGAGGGTGTGGTGTGAGCAGATAATCAAAAGATGTCAGAGACAAAAGGGTCAAAGAGGTGTTGAAGGTGGTGGTCTTTGTCTGAGAAAAGTGCTAATTAAGAATGCAAGACAGGATATTCAAAGTACAGCTCTAGTGGGGGTGGGGTGGAAAGACTAAAGGTCTTTAGTCTTTCCACCCCACCCCCACTAGAGCTGTACTTTGAATATCCTGTCTTGCATTCTTAATTAGCACTTTTCTCAGACAAAGACCACCACCTTCAACACCTCTTTGACCCTTTTGTCTCTGACATCTTTTGATTATCTGCTCACACTACACCCTCAATGTGTCTCTTCCCCCCCCACCCACCTTAAACCAATTTATATTTCTCCCTTGTTGAAACTATGCTTCAGTTCTGCTGAAGGGCCATGAGGGCTCGAAACGTTGACTGGTTTCTTCTCCGCCGATGCTGCCAGACTTGCTGAGTTTTTCCAGGTAATTCTGTTTTTATTTTGTTTTGGATTTCCAGCATCCGCAGTAGCTTTTAGCTTTTTGTTTTTATCCAACTTTCTTTCTTTCTCTCTCTCTCTCTCTCTCTCTCTCTCACTCACTCACCCGCAGCAGCTACACACAAAAAACACGCACGCTCACCCAACACTCACAGACAGCACTCTCATCTCACAAACACTCTACCTCACTTATACAAAAACAGCTTTCACTTGCAAATACACCTCTCAAACACTCTCTCAGCTGCACCTTTCGCCTCACAACATTTTAAACCAGCTCTCTGCTGCCGCTGCCGCTGCTGCTGCTGACACAGCAACAATCAAAACTCACACCTCAAAGCTCACACACTTTACACAGCTACTCCGAAACCTCTACATCCACATTCACACAATCCTTACATTGCACAAGGAGCCCATTCCGCCCGTCGTGCCTGCACCAGCTCTCCCGGTGAACATTTCACCTCGTGCCTTTCTCCTGCCTTCTCCACGTAACCCGGCACATGCTTTCTTTTCAAATAATCATCTCATTCCCTCTTCAATTGAACCTGCCTCCGCCGCGCTATCAGGTGGTGCATTCCAGACCCTGACCGCTCGCTGCTCCTATCGCTTTTGCTTCTTTTGCCAGTTACTTTAAACCTGTGCCCTCTCCTTCTCGATCCTTGCCCCGGTGCAAACAGTTTCTCCCTATCTACTCTCTCCAGACCCCTCATGATTTTCAATACCTCTATCAAGTCTCCTCTCAGACTTCTTTTCCCCAAGGAATACAGTCCCAACTTCTCCAATCTTACTTCATAACTCAACTTCCTCGCCCCTGGAACCAAACTCGTAAACCTCTTCTGCACTCTCTCCAATGCCTCCACTACCTTCCTAAAATGCAAGTCAAAATGCAATCCCTCAGAGTCGGCATGGCTTTACGAAGAGTAAATCGTGTTTGACTAATTTGCTAGAGTTCTTTGAAGATGTGACAAGCAAAGTGGATAACGGGGATCCTGTAGATGTAGTATGTCTGGACTTCCAGAAGGCATTTGATAAGGTGCCGCACAAAAGATTAATACACAAGATAAGATCACACGCAGCTAAGGGTAATATATTAGCTTGGATAGAGGATTGGCTAACCAACAGAAAGCAGAGAGTCAAGATAAATGGGTCTTTTGTGGATGCCAAGCTGTAACTAGTGGGGTGCCACAGGGTTCGGTCCTCGGCCCCCAACTATTTACTTGGATTCAGGAGTAGAAGGTACTATAGCTAAATTTGCAGATGACACCAAAATAGGTGGGAAAGTAAGTTGCAATGAAGAAATAAGAAATTTACAAATGGATATGGACAGGTTAGGTGAATGGGCCAAAATTTGGCAGATGGAGTTTAACTAAGTTAAATAAGTTTAATAAGTGTGCGGTTATCCATTTTGGTCAGAAGAATAAAAAGGCGACTTATTATTCAAATGGAGAGAAACTTCAGAAATGCTTCAGCACAGAGGGATCTGGGTGTCCTCGCGCACGAATCGCTGAAAGCTAGTATGCAGGTACAGCAGGTAACAAGGAAGGCGAATGGAATCGCTTCTCGGCCTTTTGGCTAAGATCAAGTGTTGCAGGGGCGACACCATGGTCCTACCAAGGCAAGGTCGGGATGGAAGGGCGAAAACCAATCGCAATCCGAATTCATACCGTGGGTTACCTATCACCGTCCGAGTCACGGTGAACCACAGCGACGAAGGAGGATCACCTATGGATCGGGGCTTCTTCACCAGGAGGATCCTGTTGAAGGCGTGCGGCTTCCAAGCTACGGAGATCTTCACCCTGCACGACTCCCGCAAAGGTGGTTATTTTGACGTCACGTTCAAGCAAGTGGCAGACTGCGTCCGGCTCCTGAGGGTGTTCGAGGAGAAGAGAGACCTGCCGGAGATGAAGATCCTGACGGCGGAGCCGCACTTTTCTCTGCCGTTGCAACGGGAACGTGAGGTGATGGTGCATGTGTACAACCCCTTCGTCCCTGTCGCCGACGTGGTCACCTTCCTCACCAGGTACTTCGATAAGGTGGGGAGCGGCACCGAGATTCGAGACGACTTGGGGATCTGGACAGGCAAACGCCTGTTTAAGGTCACGCTAAAGACCGATGGTAAGGGAGCCATTTTCCACCCTCCTTCCAGTTTCGCAATCGGGGGAAACCGTGGCTACCTGGTCTACGCTGGGCAACCCAAGCATTGCCGCTCATGCGGCAAGGCTGGTCATGTGGCGGCCAACTGCAGCGCCTCCCTCTGCAAGATCTGCAAACAGGAAGGGCACCAGACAAAAGACTGCAAACAGGCCAAGTGCTGCAACCTGTGTGGCGAGGCAAGTCACCTCTACAGGACCTGCCCCAAACGCTGCCGTACTTACGCACAGGCAGCCAAAGCCGACCACGGGGAAGCAGAAGAAATGTTCCGTGTCACTCCAACCACCAAGGCCCCCAGGGAGCTCAACGGGACAAAGGAGGACACAGAGAGAGACAAGGTGGAGAAAGAGATTGAGGCAACAGAGAGCCAATCAACAGCACTACCCCCTGAACCTTCCAGTCCTCAGGACAGCGAATCAATGGAGGAGGAGGCAGCAGTGGAAAAGCAGCAGGGGGAGTGGCGGACGGTGAAGAACAAGAAAAGTAAGAGGGAGCGAAGAAGAAGCAAAGGCGTTTCCCAGAGAAGCGGCAAGAGGCGTCTCCCATCCGACACGGATGACAAGGGCAGCAGCTCTTCGGATGAGGAAGTGCCAGAGCGGCACCGACAGAAGAGGCGGCAAAGCTCCAGGGCGTTGGAGGACGAGACACCCGAGCTCCAGAAAATTGGAGACAACAAGGAGACCAGCGCACCCCAACTTGGCCTGCAACCTGAGGAGGCCAGTGCACCACAGCCCCTGGAATCTGGGAGCAGTGAGGCAATCATCGCACCCCAGCTCCAGGAAGCCGGGAACAGCAACCCCCCAGAGGGGGTGAGTTTTGGAGAAGCTTCTCCAGCAAAGGTCATCTCAAAATCCGCTCACTACGTGAACCTCCAGATGCCACTGGAGCAGAACACGGCCAAGGAGATCTACCTCAGCCCATCCAAAGTGAAGGAATTTGAGCTCACTACGGGTATGAAGGAGCAGACTAAAGGTCTGGGACTCTCAGAGACAGTGGGTTTGGTAGGAGAATAAATGCTTTAATATGGGTTTAAAGATTGTATCCATAAATGTGCGTAGCATTAAATCTACTACGCGATGTGTTGCGACCTTGGACTACCTAGCCAAGGTCAAAGCTGACCTGTTGTTTCTGCAGGAGTGTGCGATACCGCACCTCAGCTCCTACAGGCAATGGTCACGATGGTGGTCCCACGGGCCATCGATCTGGTCGGGCGGAAACGACTCTCGTTCCTCCGGCCTGGGTATTCTGCTGCGGGGAGGCAACTTCACCGTCTCCGAGGTCAAGGAGGTGGTGGGCGGGCGACTCCTGGTAGCAGACGTAATGTACAAGAACGCTCCACTCCGGTTAATTAACGTGTACGGCCCGGCACAAGGGGCTGAGCGGCTGGAGGTTTTTCAGCAGCTCCCACTGCTGCTGGCGACCTCCAGGCCGGTCATTCTGGGCGGGGACTTCAACTGCATCATCGATGCGGCTGGACGATCCGGCAGGGCCGGAAGCAGATTGGACGCTACGTCCAGATCCCTGATGGAAACAGTTAAGGATGCCAAGCTGCACGACGTCTTCAGCAACCCTGCAGACGGAGCGCAGCGTAGATACACCTGGTCGCGGCCAGACGGGTCCATTCGTTCCAGGATAGACTTCCTGTTTGTGTCCCGTGCATTCACAGTCAGATCCACCGAGGTCAAGCCGGTGTTCTTCTCTGACCACTGCCTCCTACTGGCGGACTGCCACTTGGAGGAAGACCTGAGGGTGGGCAGGGGGGCATGGAAGCTAAATGTGCAACTGCTGACCCCAGAGAACATTGAGGAGCTCAAGAGGGATTACAAAGGTTGGAGAACCGTGAAACCCCTCTTTGAGTCCCTGACACACTGGTGGGAAGTGATCAAGGGAAGCATCAAGAGGTTTTTCATCCTCAAAGGCACCCAGAAAGCTAGAAAGGAACAGAGGGAAATGTCCCGACTCCAGGAAAAGATGCAGAATCTGCTCCGGCTGCAGTCGATGGGGGTGGATGTCAAGGAGGAGCTCCAAGAGGTGAAGGGCCAGCAAGCCTCGCACTTTGCCTCGGAGGCCTCCAAGATCATCTTCCGTTCCAGAGTCCGCTCCGTGGAGCAGGATGAGACGTGCTCACGTTTCTTCTTCCAAAAGGTACACAGAGAGCGCTCTGTGATCAGCAGCCTGAAGGAAGAAGACGGCTCAGTAAAGTCATCACGGTCCGACATTCTGAGGATCAGCAAATCCTTTTATGCCGGACTGTATGACGTGAAGCCCACGGACAGCACGGCCTCCCAGTCCTTCCTGTCCTCTATCACGGAGGTCCTAGACCACAGTACGCGGGAGAGCCTAGACAAACCGCTAACTCCTGACGAACTGACTAAGGCCCTCGAGTCCTTCGAGAAGAGTAAAACCCCCGGAAGCGACGGCCTGCCGGCGGAGTTGTATTCGGCTCTGTGGGACTTGATCGGCCCAGACCTGCTAGAAGTGTACGAGAGTATGCTCCTGGCCGGCAGCATGTCAGAATCCATGAGGAAAGGCATCATCACCCTCATCTACAAGCACAAGGGGGAAAGGGAGGAAATTAGAAATTGGCGACCCATTTCACTGTTGAATATGGACTATAAGATTCTGTCCAAGGTCATCGCCAACCGGGTCAAATCCGCTCTGGAATTGGTGATTCACCCTGACCAGACCTGCTCTGTGCCAGGCAGGAAGATCTCTGACAGCCTGGCGCTGCTCAGGGATACGATTGCCTATGTACAGGACAGGGGTGTGGATACCTGCCTCATCAGCTTGGATCAGGAGAAGGCCTTTGACAGAATATCGCACACCTACATGGGGGATGTGCTCTCCAAAATGGGCTTTGGGGAGGGAATTCGAAATTGGATCCAACTGCTCTACACTAACATCAGTAGCGCAGTCTCAATCAATGGGTGGGAAACAGATAGCTTTCCGATTAAATCTGGAGTCAGGCAGGGCTGCCCTCTCTCGCCTGTCCTTTTCGTGTGCTGCATAGAACCCTTTGCCGAGTCCATCAGGAAGGATCCGGGCATAAGAGGAGTGACGATCCCAGGCAGTGGAGGCACTCAGGTAAAAGCCTCCCTGTACATGGACGACGTCGCCGTCTTCTGCTCGGATCCGCTGTCGGTGCGCAGACTGATGCACGTCTGCGACCAGTTCGAACTGGCCTCGGGAGCCAAGGTAAATCGTGGGAAGAGCGAGGCCATGTTCTTTGGGAAGTGGGCTGACCGATCCTTTGTCCCCTTCACTGTCAGGGCTGACGGCCTGAAGGTGCTGGGGATATGGTTCGGAGGGACCGGGGCATGCGTTAGAAACTGGAAGGAGCGAGTGGCTATGGTGAAAAGGAAACTGGGCATGTGGGAGCGACGCTCCCTCTCCATTGCGGGTAAGAACCTGGTCATCAGGTGTGAGGTACTCTCGCTGTTGCTGTACGTGGCGCAGGTCTGGCCCATTCCACACTCCTGCGCGATGGCGATCACTCGAGCCATCTTCCGCTTTATCTGGAGGTCGAAAATGGATCGTGTCTGCAGGGACGCGATGTACAAGCCTCTAGATAAAGGGGGAAAAAACGTGCCCAACATCGCCCTCATACTGATGGCCACCTTTGTGTGCGGCTGCATCAAGCGGTGCGTAGACCCTCAGTACGCAAACACCAAGTGTCACTACGTGCTGAGGTTCTACCTGTCCCCGGTGTTGCGAAGGATGGGTCTGGCCACGCTGCCGCGGAACGCTCCAAGTAGTTGGACCGTGCCGTACCACCTGTCCCTGGTGGAAAAATTTATGCAGAAAAACACCTTTGACCACAAGTCCATCAGGCAGTGGTCAGCACGTAACGTCCTAGAGGCCCTGAGGGATAAGGAGAGGGTGGACCCTGTGGGATGGTTCCCCGAGCAGACTGTCAAAGTCATTTGGCAGAATGCCTCATCGCCAGAACTTTCCAACAAGCACCAAGACGTAGCTTGGCTGGTGGTGAGAAAGGCCCTCCCCGTCAGATCCTTCCTACACGCCAGGAGTCTCACCCCCTCTGCACGATGCCCTCGAGGTGGCTGTGGTGGGGAAGAGACCGTTGTTCACCTCCTTGTGGATTGTGCCTTTGCAAAGAAAGTCTGGAGAGAGATGCAGTGGTTGCTGTCGAGGTTCATCCCGAGCAGTTCTGTGACACAGGACTCTGTGCTCTACGGGCTGTTCCCAGGGACACACACCGAGACAAACATCGACTGCAGCTGGAGGATCATCAACTCGGTGAAAGACGCGCTTTGGTCTGCCCGAAACTTGTTGGTCTTCCAGCACAAAGAGTTGTCCCCGACCGATTGTTGCGGACTGGCACAATCCAAAGTCCAGGAATACGTGCTGAGGGACGCACTAAAGCTTGGGGCAGCTGCCGCAAAGGCGCAATGGGGAAGGGTCGCTGTCTAAGACCTTTCTACCACAGCGCACCGAGAGACTGGGAACTGTTTAGAGCCCCTCGGGCTGTACAGATCAAAATGAAAGGCTGTAAATGATTGTAACATTGTTTGTACTGATGCACCTGGTGATACATTTTGTAAAAGTTTAACCTGGATTGTACCCTTGTAATGTTGTTTTTGAAATGGTTTTGAATGTGATTGAAGATTTTTTATGAATAAAGTATATTTTTACAAAAAAAAAAAAAAAAAATCTGTTCTTATCAGTTTAATATCTGATACGTCCCTTATCTGGGGACCATATATTAAATTGATTTTTGGAGCAGGGAGATGGAATAGGGGCTTGCTCCGTCCACTCCACGCATCGACCCGGTATTGCAGTATCTCTGGGAACGGTGCACCCTCCCCTTTCCAGGGGATTTTCAATGCTAAAAATAGTTTTCTTACAAACATCTGCTTTCTTTACTTCTCAACATGTACATGTTCCAAAATCCAACTTTCTTTGGAAAAACTCAGCAAGTCTGGCAGCATCGGCCGAGAAGAAATCAGTCAACGTTTCGAGCCCTCATGGCCCTTCAGCAGAACTGAAGCATAGTTTCAACAAGGGAGAAATATAAATTGGTTTAAGGTGGGTGGGGGGGAAGAGACACATTGAGGGTGTGGTGTGAGCAGATAATCAAAAGATGTCAGAGACAAAAGGGTCAAAGAGGTGTTGAAGGTGGTGGTCTTTGTCTGAGAAAAGTGCTAATTAAGAATGCAAGACAGGATATTCAAAGTACAGCTCTAGTGGGGGTGGGGTGGAAAGACTAAAGGTCTTTAGTCTTTCCACCCCACCCCCACTAGAGCTGTACTTTGAATATCCTGTCTTGCATTCTTAATTAGCACTTTTCTCAGACAAAGACCACCACCTTCAACACCTCTTTGACCCTTTTGTCTCTGACATCTTTTGATTATCTGCTCACACTACACCCTCAATGTGTCTCTTCCCCCCCCACCCACCTTAAACCAATTTATATTTCTCCCTTGTTGAAACTATGCTTCAGTTCTGCTGAAGGGCCATGAGGGCTCGAAACGTTGACTGGTTTCTTCTCCGCCGATGCTGCCAGACTTGCTGAGTTTTTCCAGGTAATTCTGTTTTTATTTTGTTTTGGATTTCCAGCATCCGCAGTAGCTTTTAGCTTTTTGTTTTTATCCAACTTTCTTTCTTTCTCTCTCTCTCTCTCTCTCTCTCTCTCACTCACTCACCCGCAGCAGCTACACACAAAAAACACGCACGCTCACCCAACACTCACAGACAGCACTCTCATCTCACAAACACTCTACCTCACTTATACAAAAACAGCTTTCACTTGCAAATACACCTCTCAAACACTCTCTCAGCTGCACCTTTCGCCTCACAACATTTTAAACCAGCTCTCTGCTGCCGCTGCCGCTGCTGCTGCTGACACAGCAACAATCAAAACTCACACCTCAAAGCTCACACACTTTACACAGCTACTCCGAAACCTCTACATCCACATTCACACAATCCTTACATTGCACAAGGAGCCCATTCCGCCCGTCGTGCCTGCACCAGCTCTCCCGGTGAACATTTCACCTCGTGCCTTTCTCCTGCCTTCTCCACGTAACCCGGCACATGCTTTCTTTTCAAATAATCATCTCATTCCCTCTTCAATTGAACCTGCCTCCGCCGCGCTATCAGGTGGTGCATTCCAGACCCTGACCGCTCGCTGCTCCTATCGCTTTTGCTTCTTTTGCCAGTTACTTTAAACCTGTGCCCTCTCCTTCTCGATCCTTGCCCCGGTGCAAACAGTTTCTCCCTATCTACTCTCTCCAGACCCCTCATGATTTTCAATACCTCTATCAAGTCTCCTCTCAGACTTCTTTTCCCCAAGGAATACAGTCCCAACTTCTCCAATCTTACTTCATAACTCAACTTCCTCGCCCCTGGAACCAAACTCGTAAACCTCTTCTGCACTCTCTCCAATGCCTCCACTACCTTCCTAAAATGCAAGTCAAAATGCAATCCCTCAGAGTCGGCATGGCTTTACGAAGAGTAAATCGTGTTTGACTAATTTGCTAGAGTTCTTTGAAGATGTGACAAGCAAAGTGGATAACGGGGATCCTGTAGATGTAGTATGTCTGGACTTCCAGAAGGCATTTGATAAGGTGCCGCACAAAAGATTAATACACAAGATAAGATCACACGCAGCTAAGGGTAATATATTAGCTTGGATAGAGGATTGGCTAACCAACAGAAAGCAGAGAGTCAAGATAAATGGGTCTTTTGTGGATGCCAAGCTGTAACTAGTGGGGTGCCACAGGGTTCGGTCCTCGGCCCCCAACTATTTACTTGGATTCAGGAGTAGAAGGTACTATAGCTAAATTTGCAGATGACACCAAAATAGGTGGGAAAGTAAGTTGCAATGAAGAAATAAGAAATTTACAAATGGATATGGACAGGTTAGGTGAATGGGCCAAAATTTGGCAGATGGAGTTTAACTAAGTTAAATAAGTTTAATAAGTGTGCGGTTATCCATTTTGGTCAGAAGAATAAAAAGGCGACTTATTATTCAAATGGAGAGAAACTTCAGAAATGCTTCAGCACAGAGGGATCTGGGTGTCCTCGCGCACGAATCGCTGAAAGCTAGTATGCAGGTACAGCAGGTAACAAGGAAGGCGAATGGAATCGCTTCTCGGCCTTTTGGCTAAGATCAAGTGTTGCAGGGGCGACACCATGGTCCTACCAAGGCAAGGTCGGGATGGAAGGGCTATAACCAATCGCAATCGAAATCCATACCGTGGGTTACCTATCACCGTCCGAGTCACGGTGAACCACAGCGAAGGAGGATCACCTATGGATCGGGGCTTCTTCACCAGGAGGATCCTGTTGAAGGCGTGCGGCTTCCAAGCTACGGAGATCTTCACCCTGCACGACTCCCGCAAAGGTGGTTATTTTGACGTGACGTTCAAGCAAGTGGCAGACTGCGTCCGGCTCCTGAGGGTGTTCGAGGAGAAGAGAGACCTGCCGGAGATGAAGATCCTGACGGCGGAGCCGCACTTTTCTCTGCCGTTGCAACGGGAACGTGAGGTGATGGTGCATGTGTACAACCCCTTCGTCCCTGTCGCCGACGTGGTCACCTTCCTCACCAGGTACTTCGATAAGGTGGGGAGCGGCACTGAGATTCGAGACGACTTGGGGATCTGGACAGGCAAACGCCTGTTTAAGGTCACGCTAAAGACCGATGGTAAGGGAGCCATTTTCCACCCTCCTTCCAGTTTCGCAATCGGGGGAAACCGTGGCTACCTGGTCTACGCTGGGCAACCCAAGCATTGCCGCTCATGCGGCAAGGCTGGTCATGTGGCGGCCAACTGCAGCGCCTCCCTCTGCAAGATCTGCAAACAGGAAGGGCACCAGACAAAAGACTGCAAACAGGCCAAGTGCTGCAACCTGTGTGGCGAGGCAAGTCACCTCTACAGGACCTGCCCCAAACGCTGCCGTACTTACGCACAGGCAGCCAAAGCCGACCAGGGGGAAGCAGAAGAAATGTTCCGTGTCACTCCAACCACCAAGGCCCCCAGGGAGCTCAACGGGACAAAGGAGGACACAGAGAGAGACAAGGTGGAGAAAGAGATTGAGGCAACAGAGAGCCAATCAACAGCACCACCCCCTGAACCTTCCAGTCCTCAGGACAGCGAATCAATGGAGGAGGAGGCAGCAGTGGAAAAGCAGCAGGGGGAGTGGCGGACGGTGAAGAACAAGAAAAGTAAGAGGGAGCGAAGAAGAAGCAAAGGCGTTTCCCAGAGAAGCGGCAAGAGGCGTCTCCCATCCGACACGGATGACAAGGGCAGCAGCTCTTCGGATGAGGAAGTGCCAGAGCGGCACCGACAGAAGAGGCGGCAAAGCTCCAGGGCGTTGGAGGACGAGACACCCGAGCTCCAGAAAATTGGAGACAACAAGGAGACCAACGCACCCCAACTTTGCCTGCAACCTGAGGAGGCCAGTGCACCACAGCCCCTGGAATCTGGGAGCAGTGAGGCAATCATCGCACCCCAGCTCCAGGAAGCCGGGAACAGCAACCCCCCAGAGGGGGTGAGTTTTGGAGAAGCTTCTCCAGCAAAGGTCATCTCAAAATCCGCTCACTACGTGAACCTCCAGATGCCACTGGAGCAGAACACGGCCAAGGAGATCTACCTCAGCCCATCCAAAGTGAAGGAATTTGAGCTCACTACGGGTATGAAGGAGCAGACTAAAGGTCTGGGACTCTCAGAGACAGTGGGTTTGGTAGGAGAATAAATGCTTTAATATGGGTTTAAAGATTGTATCCATAAATGTGCGTAGCATTAAATCTACTACGCGATGTGTTGCGACCTTGGACTACCTAGCCAAGGTCAAAGCTGACCTGTTGTTTCTGCAGGAGTGTGCGATACCGCACCTCAGCTCCTACAGGCAATGGTCACGATGGTGGTCCCACGGGCCATCGATCTGGTCGGGCGGAAACGACTCTCGTTCCTCCGGCCTGGGTATTCTGCTGCGGGGAGGCAACTTCACCGTCTCCGAGGTCAAGGAGGTGGTGGGCGGGCGACTCCTGGTAGCAGACGTAATGTACAAGAACGCTCCACTCCGGTTAATTAACGTGTACGGCCCGGCACAAGGGGCTGAGCGGCTGGAGGTTTTTCAGCAGCTCCCACTGCTGCTGGCGACCTCCAGGCCGGTCATTCTGGGCGGGGACTTCAACTGCATCATCGATGCGGCTGGACGATCCGGCAGGGCCGGAAGCAGATTGGACGCTACGTCCAGATCCCTGATGGAAACAGTTAAGGATGCCAAGCTGCACGACGTCTTCAGCAACCCTGCAGACGGAGCGCAGCGTAGATACACCTGGTCGCGGCCAGACGGGTCCATTCGTTCCAGGATAGACTTCCTGTTTGTGTCCCGTGCATTCACAGTCAGATCCACCGACGTCAAGCCGGTGTTCTTCTCTGACCACTGCCTCCTACTGGCGGACTGCCACTTGGAGGAAGACCTGAGGGTGGGCAGGGGGGCATGGAAGCTAAATGTGCAACTGCTGACCCCAGAGAACATTGAGGAGCTCAAGAGGGATTACAAAGGTTGGAGAACCGTGAAACCCCTCTTTGAGTCCCTGACACACTGGTGGGAAGTGATCAAGGGAAGCATCAAGAGGTTTTTCATCCGCAAAGGCACCCAGAAAGCTAGAAAGGAACAGAGGGAAATGTCCCGACTCCAGGAAAAGATGCAGAATCTGCTCCGGCTGCGGTCGATGGGGGTCGATGTCAAGGAGGAGCTCCAAGAGGTGAAGGGCCAGCAAGCCTCGCACTTTGCCTCGGAGGCCTCCAAGATCATCTTCCGTTCCAGAGTCCGCTCCGTGGAGCAGGATGAGACGTGCTCACGTTTCTTCTTCCAAAAGGTACACAGAGAGCGCTCTGTGATCAGCAGCCTGAAGGAAGAAGACGGCTCAGTAAAGTCATCACGGTCCGACATTCTGAGGATCAGCAAATCCTTTTATGCCGGTCTGTATGACGTGAAGCCCACGGACAGCACGGCCTCCCAGTCCTTCCTGTCCTCTATCACCGAGGTCTTAGACCACAGTACGCGGGAGAGCCTAGACAAACCGCTAACTCCTGACGAACTGACTAAGGCCCTCGAGTCCTTCGAGAAGAGTAAAACCCCCGGAAGCGACGGCCTGCCGGCGGAGTTGTATTCGGCTCTGTGGGACTTGATCGGCCCAGACCTGCTAGAAGTGTACGAGAGTATGCTCCTGGCCGGCAGCATGTCAGAATCCATGAGGAAAGGCATCATCACCCTCATCTACAAGCACAAGGGGGAAAGGGAGGAAATTAGAAATTGGCGACCCATTTCACTGTTGAATGTGGACTATAAGATTCTGTCCAAGGTCATCGCCAACCGGGTCAAATCCGCTCTGGAATTGGTGATTCACCCTGACCAGACCTGCTCTGTGCCAGGCAGGAAGATCTCTGACAGCCTGGCGCTGCTCAGGGATACGATTGCCTATGTACAGGACAGGGGTGTGGATACCTGCCTCATCAGCTTGGATCAGGAGAAGGCCTTTGACAGAATATCGCACACCTACATGGGGGATGTGCTCTCCAAAATGGGGTTTGGGGAGGGAATTCGAAATTGGATCCAACTGCTCTACACTAACATCAGTAGCGCAGTCTCAATCAATGGGTGGGAAACAGATAGCTTTCCGATTAAATCTGGAGTCAGGCAGGGCTGCCCTCTCTCGCCTGTCCTTTTTGTGTGCTGCATAGAACCCTTTGCCGAGTCCATCAGGAAGGATCCGGGCATAAGAGGAGTGACGATCCCAGGCAGTGGAGGCACTCAGGTAAAAGCCTCCCTGTACATGGACGACGTCGCCGTCTTCTGCTCGGATCCGCTGTCGGTGCGCAGACTGATGCACGTCTGCGACCAGTTCGAACTGGCCTCGGGAGCCAAGGTAAATCGTGGGAAGAGCGAGGCCATGTTCTTTGGGAACTGGGCTGACCGATCCTTTGTCCCCTTCACTGTCAGGGCTGACGGCCTGAAGGTGCTGGGGATATGGTTCGGAGGGACCGGGGCATGCGTTAGAAACTGGAAGGAGCGAGTGGCTATGGTGAAAAGGAAACTGGGCATGTGGGAGCGACGCTCCCTCTCCATTGCGGGTAAGAACCTGGTCATCAGGTGTGAGGTACTCTCGCTGTTGCTGTACGTGGCGCAGGTCTGGGCCATTCCACACTCCTGCGCGATGGCGATCACTCGAGCCATCTTCCGCTTTATCTGGAGGTCGAAAATGGATCGTGTCTGCAGGGACGCGATGTACAAGCCTCTAGATAAAGGGGGAAAAAACGTGCCCAACATCGCCCTCATACTGATGGCCACCTTTGTGTGTGGCTGCATCAAGCGGTGCGTAGACCCTCAGTACGCAAACACCAAGTGTCACTACGTGCTGAGGTTCTACCTGTCCCCGGTGTTGCGAAGGATGGGTCTGGCCACGCTGCCGCGGAACGCTCCAAGTAGTTGGACCGTGCCGTACCACCTGTCCCTGGTGGAAAAATTGATGCAGAAAAACACCTTTGACCACAAGTCCATCAGGCAGTGGTCAGCACGTAACGTCCTAGAGGCCCTGAGGGATAAGGAGAGGGTGGACCCTGTGGGATGGTTCCCCGAGCAGACTGTCAAAGTCATTTGGCAGAATGCCTCATCGCCAGAACTTTCCAACAAGCACCAAGACGTAGCTTGGCTGGTGGTGAGAAAGGCCCTCCCCGTCAGATCCTTCCTACACGCCAGGAGTCTCACCCCCTCTGCACGATGCCCTCGAGGTGGCTGTGGTGGGGAAGAGACCGTTGTTCACCTCCTTGTGGATTGTGCCTTTGCAAAGAAAGTCTGGAGAGAGATGCAGTGGTTGCTGTCGAGGTTCACCCCGAGCAGTTCTGTGACACAGGACTCTGTGCTCTACGGGCTGTTCCCAGGGACACACACCGAGACAAACATCGACTGCAGCTGGAGGATCATCAACTCGGTGAAAGACGCGCTTTGGTCTGCCCGAAACTTGTTGGTCTTCCAGCACAAAGAGTTGTCCCCGACCGATTGTTGCGGACTGGCACAATCCAAAGTCCAGGACTACGTGCTGAGGGACGCACTAAAGCTTGGGGCAGCTGCCGCAAAGGCGCAATGGGGAAGGGTCGCTGTCTAAGACCTTTCTACCACAGCGCACCGAGAGACTGGGAACTGTTTAGAGCCCCTCGGGCTGTACAGATCAAAATGAAAGGCTGTAAATGACTGTAATATTGTTTGTACTGATGCACCTGGTGATACATTTTGTAAAAGTTTAACCTGGATTGTACCCTTGTAATGTTGTTTTTGAAATGGTTTTGAATGTGATTGAAGATTTTTATGAATAAAGTATATTTTTACAATAAAAAAAAAAATCTGTTTTTATCAGTTATCTGATACGTCCCTTATCTGGGGACCATATATTAAATTGATTTTTGGAGCAGGGAGATGGAATAGGGGCTTGCTCCGTCCACTCCACGCATCGACCCGGTATTGCAGTATCTCTGGGAACGGTGCACCCTCCCCTTTCCAGGGGATTTTCAATGCTAAAAATAGTTTTCTTACAAACATCTGCTTTCTTTACTTCTCAACATGTACATGTTCCAAAATCCAACTTTCTTTGGAAAAACTCAGCAAGTCTGGCAGCATCGGCCGAGAAGAAATCAGTCAACGTTTCGAGCCCTCATGGCCCTTCAGCAGAACTGAAGCATAGTTTCAACAAGGGAGAAATATAAATTGGTTTAAGGTGGGTGGGGGGGAAGAGACACATTGAGGGTGTGGTGTGAGCAGATAATCAAAAGATGTCAGAGACAAAAGGGTCAAAGAGGTGTTGAAGGTGGTGGTCTTTGTCTGAGAAAAGTGCTAATTAAGAATGCAAGACAGGATATTCAAAGTACAGCTCTAGTGGGGGTGGGGTGGAAAGACTAAAGGTCTTTAGTCTTTCCACCCCACCCCCACTAGAGCTGTACTTTGAATATCCTGTCTTGCATTCTTAATTAGCACTTTTCTCAGACAAAGACCACCACCTTCAACACCTCTTTGACCCTTTTGTCTCTGACATCTTTTGATTATCTGCTCACACTACACCCTCAATGTGTCTCTTCCCCCCCCACCCACCTTAAACCAATTTATATTTCTCCCTTGTTGAAACTATGCTTCAGTTCTGCTGAAGGGCCATGAGGGCTCGAAACGTTGACTGGTTTCTTCTCCGCCGATGCTGCCAGACTTGCTGAGTTTTTCCAGGTAATTCTGTTTTTATTTTGTTTTGGATTTCCAGCATCCGCAGTAGCTTTTAGCTTTTTGTTTTTATCCAACTTTCTTTCTTTCTCTCTCTCTCTCTCTCTCTCTCTCTCACTCACTCACCCGCAGCAGCTACACACAAAAAACACGCACGCTCACCCAACACTCACAGACAGCACTCTCATCTCACAAACACTCTACCTCACTTATACAAAAACAGCTTTCACTTGCAAATACACCTCTCAAACACTCTCTCAGCTGCACCTTTCGCCTCACAACATTTTAAACCAGCTCTCTGCTGCCGCTGCCGCTGCTGCTGCTGACACAGCAACAATCAAAACTCACACCTCAAAGCTCACACACTTTACACAGCTACTCCGAAACCTCTACATCCACATTCACACAATCCTTACATTGCACAAGGAGCCCATTCCGCCCGTCGTGCCTGCACCAGCTCTCCCGGTGAACATTTCACCTCGTGCCTTTCTCCTGCCTTCTCCACGTAACCCGGCACATGCTTTCTTTTCAAATAATCATCTCATTCCCTCTTCAATTGAACCTGCCTCCGCCGCGCTATCAGGTGGTGCATTCCAGACCCTGACCGCTCGCTGCTCCTATCGCTTTTGCTTCTTTTGCCAGTTACTTTAAACCTGTGCCCTCTCCTTCTCGATCCTTGCCCCGGTGCAAACAGTTTCTCCCTATCTACTCTCTCCAGACCCCTCATGATTTTCAATACCTCTATCAAGTCTCCTCTCAGACTTCTTTTCCCCAAGGAATACAGTCCCAACTTCTCCAATCTTACTTCATAACTCAACTTCCTCGCCCCTGGAACCAAACTCGTAAACCTCTTCTGCACTCTCTCCAATGCCTCCACTACCTTCCTAAAATGCAAGTCAAAATGCAATCCCTCAGAGTCGGCATGGCTTTACGAAGAGTAAATCGTGTTTGACTAATTTGCTAGAGTTCTTTGAAGATGTGACAAGCAAAGTGGATAACGGGGATCCTGTAGATGTAGTATGTCTGGACTTCCAGAAGGCATTTGATAAGGTGCCGCACAAAAGATTAATACACAAGATAAGATCACACGCAGCTAAGGGTAATATATTAGCTTGGATAGAGGATTGGCTAACCAACAGAAAGCAGAGAGTCAAGATAAATGGGTCTTTTGTGGATGCCAAGCTGTAACTAGTGGGGTGCCACAGGGTTCGGTCCTCGGGCCCCAACTATTTACTTGGATTCAGGAGTAGAAGGTACTATAGCTAAATTTGCAGATGACACCAAAATAGGTGGGAAAGTAAGTTGCAATGAAGAAATAAGAAATTTACAAATGGATATGGACAGGTTAGGTGAATGGGCCAAAATTTGGCAGATGGAGTTTAACTAAGTTAAATAAGTTTAATAAGTGTGCGGTTATCCATTTTGGTCAGAAGAATAAAAAGGCGACTTATTATTCAAATGGAGAGAAACTTCAGAAATGCTTCAGCACAGAGGGATCTGGGTGTCCTCGCGCACGAATCGCTGAAAGCTAGTATGCAGGTACAGCAGGTAACAAGGAAGGCGAATGGAATCGCTTCTCGGCCTTTTGGCTAAGATCAAGTGTTGCAGGGGCGACACCATGGTCCTACCAAGGCAAGGTCGGGATGGAAGGGCTATAACCAATCGCAATCGAAATCCATACCGTGGGTTACCTATCACCGTCCGAGTCACGGTGAACCACAGCGAAGGAGGATCACCTATGGATCGGGGCTTCTTCACCAGGAGGATCCTGTTGAAGGCGTGCGGCTTCCAAGCTACGGAGATCTTCACCCTGCACGACTCCCGCAAAGGCGGTTATTTTGACGTGACGTTCAAGCGGGTGGCAGACTGCGTCCGGCTCCTGAGGGTGTTCGAGGAGAAGAGAGACCTGCCGGAGATGAAGATCCTGACGGCGGAGCCGCACTTTTCTCTGCCGTTGCAACGGGAACGTGAGGTGATGGTGCATGTGTACAACCCCTTCGTCCCTGTCGCCGACGTGGTCACCTTCCTCACCAGGTACTTCGATAAGGTGGGGAGCGGCACTGAGATTCGAGACGACTTGGGGATCTGGACAGGCAAACGCCTGTTTAAGGTCACGCTAAAGACCGATGGTAAGGGAGCCATTTTCCACCCTCCTTCCAGTTTCGCTATCGGGGGAAACCGTGGCTACCTGGTCTACGCTGGGCAACCCAAGCATTGTCGCTCATGCGGCAAGGCTGGTCATGTGGCGGCCAACTGCAGCGCCTCCCTCTGCAAGATCTGCAAACAGGAAGGGCACCAGACAAAAGACTGCAAACAGGCCAAGTGCTGCAACCTGTGTGGCGAGGCAAGTCACCTCTACAGGACCTGCCCCAAACGCTGCCGTACTTACGCACAGGCAGCCAAAGCCGACCACGGGGAAGCAGAAGAAATGTTTCGTGTCACTCCAACCACCAAGGCCCCCAGGGAGCTCAACGGGACAAAGGAGGACACAGAGAGAGACAAGGTGGAGAAAGAGATTGAGGCAACAGAGAGCCAATCAACAGCACTACCCCCTGAACCTTCCAGCCCTCAGGACAACGAATCAATGGAGGAGGAGGCAGCAGTGGAAAAGCAGCAGGGGGAGTGGCGGACGGTGAAGAACAAGAAAAGTAAGAGGGAGCGAAGAAGAAGCAAAGGCGTTTCCCAGAGAAGCGGCAAGAGGCGTCTCCCATCCGACACGGATGACAAGGGCAGCAGCTCTTCGGATGATGAAGTGCCAGAGCGGCACCGACAGAAGAGGCGGCAAAGCTCCAGGGCGTTGGAGGACGAGACACCCGAGCTCCAGAAAATTGGAGACAACAAGGAGCCCAGCGCACCCCAACTTGGCCTGCAACCTGAGGAGGCCAGTGCACCACAGCCCCTGGAATCTGGGAGCAGTGAGGCAATCATCGCACCCCATCTCCAGGAAGCCGGGAACAGCAACCCCCCAGAGGGGGTGAGTTTTGGAGAAGCTTCTCCAGCAAAGGTCACCTCAAAACCCGCTCACTACGTGAACCTCCAGATGCCACTGGAGCAGAACACGGCCAAGGAGATCTACCTCAGCCCATCCAAAGTGAAGGAATTTGAGCTCACTACGGGTATGAAGGAGCAGACTAAAGGTCTGGGACTCTCAGAGACAGTGGGTTTGGTAGGAGAATAAATGCTTTAATATGGGTTTAAAGATTGTATCCATAAATGTGCGTAGCATTAAATCTACTACGCGATGTGTTGCGACCTTGGACTACCTAGCCAAGGTCAAAGCTGACCTGTTGTTTCTGCAGGAGTGTGCGATACCGCACCTCAGCTCCTACAGGCAATGGTCACGATGGTGGTCCCACGGGCCATCGATCTGGTCGGGCGGAAAGGACTCTCGTTCCTCCGGCCTGGGTATTCTGCTGCGGGGAGGCAACTTCACCGTCTCCGAGGTCAAGAAGGTGGTGGGCGGGCGACTCCTGGTAGCAGACGTAATGTACAAGAACGCTCCACTCCGGTTAATTAACGTGTACGGCCCGGCACAAGGGGCTGAGCGGCTGGAGGTTTTTCAGCAGCTCCCACTGCTGCTGGCGACCTCCAGGCCGGTCATTCTGGGCGGGGACTTCAACTGCATCATCGATGCGGCTGGACGATCCGGCAGGGCCGGAAGCAGATTGGACGCTACGTCCAGATCCCTGATGGAAACAGTTAAGGATGCCAAGCTGCACGACGTCTTCAGCAACCCTGCAGACGGAGCGCAGCGTAGATACACCTGGTCGCGGCCAGACGGGTCCATTCGTTCCAGGATAGACTTCCTGTTTGTGTCCCGTGCATTCACAGTCAGATCCACCGAGGTCAAGCCGGTGTTCTTCTCTGACCACTGCCTCCTACTGGCGGACTGCCACTTGGAGGAAGACCTGAGGGTGGGCAGGGGGGCATGGAAGCTAAATGTGCAACTGCTGACCCCAGAGAACATTGAGGAGCTCAAGAGGGATTACAAAGGTTGGAGAACCGTGAAACCCCTCTTTGAGTCCCTGACACACTGGTGGGAAGTGATCAAGGGAAGCATCAAGAGGTTTTTCATCCTCAAAGGCACCCAGAAAGCTAGAAAGGAACAGAGGGAAATGTCCCGACTCCAGGAAAAGATGCAGAATCTGCTCCGGCTGCAGTCGATGGGGGTCGATGTCAAGGAGGAGCTCCAAGAGGTGAAGGGCCAGCAAGCCTCGCACTTTGCCTCGGAGGCCTCCAAGATCATCTTCCGTTCCAGAGTCCGCTCCGTGGAGCAGGATGAGACGTGCTCACGTTTCTTCTTCCAAAAGGTACACAGAGAGCGCTCTGTGATCAGCAGCCTGAAGGAAGAAGACGGCTCAGTAAAGTCATCACGGTCCGACATTCTGAGGATCAGCAAATCCTTTTATGCCGGACTGTATGACGTGAAGCCCACGGACAGCACGGCCTCCCAGTCCTTCCTGTCCTCTATCACGGAGGTCCTAGACCACAGTACGCGGGAGAGCCTAGACAAACCGCTAACTCCTGACGAACTGACTAAGGCCCTCGAGTCCTTCGAGAAGAGTAAAACCCCCGGAAGCGACGGCCTGCCGGCGGAGTTGTATTCGGCTCTGTGGGACTTGATCGGCCCAGACCTGCTAGAAGTGTACGAGAGTATGCTCCTGGCCGGCAGCATGTCAGAATCCATGAGGAAAGGCATCATCACCCTCATCTACAAGCAGAAGGGGGAAAGGGAGGAAATTAGAAATTGGCGACCCATTTCACTGTTGAATATGGACTATAAGATTCTGTCCAAGGTCATCGCCAACCGGGTCAAATCCGCTCTGGAATTGGTGATTCACCCTGACCAGACCTGCTCTGTGCCAGGCAGGAAGATCTCTGACAGCCTGGCGCTGCTCAGGGATACGATTGCCTATGTACAGGACAGGGGTGTGGATACCTGCCTCATCAGCTTGGATCAGGAGAAGGCCTTTGACAGAATATCGCACACCTACATGGGGGATGTGCTCTCCAAAATGGGCTTTGGGGAGGGAATTCGAAATTGGATCCAACTGCTCTACACTAACATCAGTAGCGCAGTCTCAATCAATGGGTGGGAAACAGATAGCTTTCCGATTAAATCTGGAGTCAGGCAGGGCTGCCCTCTCTCGCCTGTCCTTTTCGTGTGCTGCATAGAACCCTTTGCCGAGTCCATCAGGAAGGATCCGGGCATAAGAGGAGTGACGATCCCAGGCAGTGGAGGCACTCAGGTAAAAGCCTCCCTGTACATGGACGACGTCGCCGTCTTCTGCTCGGATCCGCTGTCGGTGCGCAGACTGATGCACGTCTGCGACCAGTTCGAACTGGCCTCGGGAGCCAAGGTAAATCGTGGGAAGAGCGAGGCCATGTTCTTTGGGAACTGGGCTGACCGATCCTTTGTCCCCTTCACTGTCAGGGCTGACGGCCTGAAGGTGCTGGGGATATGGTTCGGAGGGACCGGGGCATGCGTTAGAAACTGGAAGGAGCGAGTGGCTATGGTGAAAAGGAAACTGGGCATGTGGGAGCGACGCTCCCTCTCCATTGCGGGTAAGAACCTGGTCATCAGGTGTGAGGTACTCTCGCTGTTGCTGTACGTGGCGCAGGTCTGGCCCATTCCACACTCCTGCGCGATGGCGATCACTCGAGCCATCTTCCGCTTTATCTGGAGGTCGAAAATGGATCGTGTCTGCAGGGACGCGATGTACAAGCCTCTAGATAAAGGGGGAAAAAACGTGCCCAACATCGCCCTCATACTGATGGCCACCTTTGTGTGTGGCTGCATCAAGCGGTGCGTAGACTCTCAGTACGCAAACACCAAGTGTCACTACGTGCTGAGGTTCTACCTGTCCCCGGTGTTGCGAAGGATGGGTCTGGCCACGCTGCCGCGGAACGCTCCAAGTAGTTGGACCGTGCCGTACCACCTGTCCCTGGTGGAAAAATTTATGCAGGAAAACACCTTTGACCACAAGTCCATCAGGCAGTGGTCAGCACGTAACGTCCTAGAGGCCCTGAGGGATAAGGAGAGGGTGGACCCTGTGGGATGGTTCCCCGAGCAGACTGTCAAAGTCATTTGGCAGAATGCCTCATCGCCAGAACTTTCCAACAAGCACCAAGACGTAGCTTGGCTGGTGGTGAGAAAGGCCCTCCCCGACAGATCCTTCCTACACGCCAGGAGTCTCACCCCCTCTGCACGATGCCCTCGAGGTGGCTGTGGTGGGGAAGAGACCGTTGTTCACCTCCTTGTGGATTGTGCCTTTGCAAAGAAAGTCTGGAGAGAGATGCAGTGGTTGCTGTCGAGGTTCATCCCGAGCAGTTCTGTGACACAGGACTCTGTGCTCTACGGGCTGTTCCCAGGGACACACACCGAGACAAACATCAACTGCAGCTGGAGGATCATCAACTCGGTGAAAGACGCGCTTTGGTCTGCCCGAAACTTGTTGGTCTTCCAGCACAAAGAGTTGTCCCCGACCGATTGTTGCGGACTGGCACAATCCAAAGTCCAGGACTACGTGCTGAGGGACGCACTAAAGCTTGGGGCAGCTGCCGCCAAGGCGCAATGGGGAAGGGTCGCTGTCTAAGACCTTTCTACCACAGCGCACCGAGAGACTGGGAACTGTTTAGAGCCCCTCGGGCTGTACAGATCAAAATGAAAGGCTGTAAATGATTGTAATATTGTTTGTACTGATGCACCTGGTGATACATTTTGTAAAAGTTTAACCTGGATTGTACCCTTGTAATGTTGTTTTTGAAATGGTTTTGAATGTGATTGAAGATTTTTTATGAATAAAGTATATTTTTACAAAAAAAAAAAAAAAAATCTGTTCTTATCAGTTTAATATCTGATACGTCCCTTATCTGGGGACCATATATTAAATTGATTTTTGGAGCAGGGAGATGGAATAGGGGCTTGCTCCGTCCACTCCACGCATCGACCCGGTATTGCAGTATCTCTGGGAACGGTGCACCCTCCCCTTTCCAGGGGATTTTCAATGCTAAAAATAGTTTTCTTACAAACATCTGCTTTCTTTACTTCTCAACATGTACATGTTCCAAAATCCAACTTTCTTTGGAAAAACTCAGCAAGTCTGGCAGCATCGGCCGAGAAGAAATCAGTCAACGTTTCGAGCCCTCATGGCCCTTCAGCAGAACTGAAGCATAGTTTCAACAAGGGAGAAATATAAATTGGTTTAAGGTGGGTGGGGGGGAAGAGACACATTGAGGGTGTGGTGTGAGCAGATAATCAAAAGATGTCAGAGACAAAAGGGTCAAAGAGGTGTTGAAGGTGGTGGTCTTTGTCTGAGAAAAGTGCTAATTAAGAATGCAAGACAGGATATTCAAAGTACAGCTCTAGTGGGGGTGGGGTGGAAAGACTAAAGGTCTTTAGTCTTTCCACCCCACCCCCACTAGAGCTGTACTTTGAATATCCTGTCTTGCATTCTTAATTAGCACTTTTCTCAGACAAAGACCACCACCTTCAACACCTCTTTGACCCTTTTGTCTCTGACATCTTTTGATTATCTGCTCACACTACACCCTCAGTATGTCTCTTCCCCCCCCACCCACCTTAAACCAATTTATATTTCTCCTTTGTTGAAACTATGCTTCAGTTCTGCTGAAGGGCCATGAGGGCTCGAAACGTTGACTGGTTTCTTCTCCGCCGATGCTGCCAGACTTGCTGAGTTTTTCCAGGTAATTCTGTTTTTATTTTGTTTTGGATTTCCAGCATCCGCAGTAGCTTTTAGCTTTTTGTTTTTATCCAACTTTCTTTCTTTCTCTCTCTCTCTCTCTCTCTCTCACTCACTCACCCGCAGCAGCTACACACAAAAAACACGCACGCTCACCCAACACTCACAGACAGCACTCTCATCTCACAAACACTCTACCTCACTTATACAAAAACAGCTTTCACTTGCAAATACACCTCTCAAACACTCTCTCAGCTGCACCTTTCGCCTCACAACATTTTAAACCAGCTCTCTGCTGCCGCTGCCGCTGCTGCTGCTGACACAGCAACAATCAAAACTCACACCTCAAAGCTCACACACTTTACACAGCTACTCCGAAACCTCTACATCCACATTCACACAATCCTTACATTGCACAAGGAGCCCATTCCGCCCGTCGTGCCTGCACCAGCTCTCCCGGTGAACATTTCACCTCGTGCCTTTCTCCTGCCTTCTCCACGTAACCCGGCACATGCTTTCTTTTCAAATAATCATCTCATTCCCTCTTCAATTGAACCTGCCTCCGCCGCGCTATCAGGTGGTGCATTCCAGACCCTGACCGCTCGCTGCTCCTATCGCTTTTGCTTCTTTTGCCAGTTACTTTAAACCTGTGCCCTCTCCTTCTCGATCCTTGCCCCGGTGCAAACAGTTTCTCCCTATCTACTCTCTCCAGACCCCTCATGATTTTCAATACCTCTATCAAGTCTCCTCTCAGACTTCTTTTCCCCAAGGAATACAGTCCCAACTTCTCCAATCTTACTTCATAACTCAACTTCCTCGCCCCTGGAACCAAACTCGTAAACCTCTTCTGCACTCTCTCCAATGCCTCCACTACCTTCCTAAAATGCAAGTCAAAATGCAATCCCTCAGAGTCGGCATGGCTTTACGAAGAGTAAATCGTGTTTGACTAATTTGCTAGAGTTCTTTGAAGATGTGACAAGCAAAGTGGATAACGGGGATCCTGTAGATGTAGTATGTCTGGACTTCCAGAAGGCATTTGATAAGGTGCCGCACAAAAGATTAATACACAAGATAAGATCACACGCAGCTAAGGGTAATATATTAGCTTGGATAGAGGATTGGCTAACCAACAGAAAGCAGAGAGTCAAGATAAATGGGTCTTTTGTGGATGCCAAGCTGTAACTAGTGGGGTGCCACAGGGTTCGGTCCTCGGGCCCCAACTATTTACTTGGATTCAGGAGTAGAAGGTACTATAGCTAAATTTGCAGATGACACCAAAATAGGTGGGAAAGTAAGTTGCAATGAAGAAATAAGAAATTTACAAATGGATATGGACAGGTTAGGTGAATGGGCCAAAATTTGGCAGATGGAGTTTAACTAAGTTAAATAAGTTTAATAAGTGTGCGGTTATCCATTTTGGTCAGAAGAATAAAAAGGCGACTTATTATTCAAATGGAGAGAAACTTCAGAAATGCTTCAGCACAGAGGGATCTGGGTGTCCTCGCGCACGAATCGCTGAAAGCTAGTATGCAGGTACAGCAGGTAACAAGGAAGGCAAATGGAATCGCTTCTCGGCCTTTTGGCTAAGATCAAGTGTTGCAGGGGCGACACCATGGTCCTACCAAGGCAAGGTCGGGATGGAAGGGCTATAACCAATCGCAATCGAAATCCATACCGTGGGTTACCTATCACCGTCCGAGTCACGGTGAACCACAGCGAAGGAGGATCACCTATGGATCGGGGCTTCTTCACCAGGAGGATCCTGTTGAAGGCGTGCGGCTTCCAAGCTACGGAGATCTTCACCCTGCACGACTCCCGCAAAGGCGGTTATTTTGACGTGACGTTCAAGCGGGTGGCAGACTGCGTCCGGCTCCTGAGGGTGTTCGAGGAGAAGAGAGACCTGCCGGAGATGAAGATCCTGACGGCGGAGCCGCACTTCTCTCTGCCGTTGCAACGGGAACGTGAGGTGATGGTGCATGTGTACAACCCCTTCGTCCCTGTCGCCGACGTGGTCACCTTCCTCACCAGGTACTTCGATAAGGTGGGGAGCGGCACCGAGATTCGAGACGACTTGGGGATCTGGACAGGCAAACGCCTGTTTAAGGTCACGCTAAAGACCGATGGTAAGGGAGCCATTTTCCACCCTCCTTCCAGTTTCGCTATCGGGGGAAACCGGGGCTACCTGGTCTACGCTGGGCAACCCAAGCATTGTCGCTCATGCGGCAAGGCTGGTCATGTGGCGGCCAACTGCAGCGCCTCCCTCTGCAAGATCTGCAAACAGGAAGGGCACCAGACAAAAGACTGCAAACAGGCCAAGTGTTGCAACCTGTGTGGCGAGGCAAGTCACCTCTACAGGACCTGCCCCAAACGCTGCCGTACTTACGCACAGGCAGCCAAAGCCGACCAGGGGGAACCAGAAGAAATGTTTCGTGTCACTCCAACCACCAAGGCCCCCAGGGAGCGCAACGGGACAAAGGAGGACACAGAGAGAGACAAGGTGGAGAAAGAGATGGAGGCAACAGAGAGCCAATCAACAGCACTACCCCCTGAACCTCCCAGTCCTCAGGACAGCGAATCAATGGAGGAGGAGGCAGCAGTGGAAAAGCAGCAGGGGGAGTGGCGGACGGTGAAGAACAAGAAAAGTAAGAGGGAGCGAAGAAGAAGCAAAGGCGTTTCCCAGAGAAGCGGCAAGAGGCGTCTCCCATCCGACACGGATGACAAGGGCAGCAGCTCTTCGGATGATGAAGTGCCAGAGCGGCACCGACAGAAGAGGCGGCAAAGCTCCAGGGCGTTGGAGGACGAGACACCCGAGCTCCAGAAAATTGGAGACAACAAGGAGACCAGCGCACCCCAACTTTGCCTGCAACCTGAGGAGGCCAGTGCACCACAGCCCCTGGAATCTGGGAGCAGTGAGGCAATCATCGCACCCCAGCTCCAGGAAGCCGGGAACAGCAACACCCCAGAGGGGGTGAGTTTTGGAGAAGCTTCTCCAGCAAAGGTCCTCTCAAAACCCGCTCTCCACGTGAACCTCCAGATGCCACCGGAGCAGAACCCGGCCAAGGAGATCTACCTCAGCCCATCCAAAGTGAAGGAATTTGAGCTCACTACGGGTATGAAGGAGCAGACTAAAGGTCTGGGACTCTCAGAGACAGTGGGTTTGGTAGGAGAATAAATGCTTTAATATGGGTTTAAAGATTGTATCCATAAATGTGCGTAGCATTAAATCTACTACGCGATGTGTTGCGACCTTGGACTACCTAGCCAAGGTCAAAGCTGACCTGTTGTTTCTGCAGGAGTGTGCGATACCGCACCTCAGCTCCTACAGGCAATGGTCACGATGGTGGTCCCACGGGCCATCGATCTGGTCGGGCGGAAAGGACTCTCGTTCCTCCGGCCTGGGTATTCTGCTGCGGGGAGGCAACTTCACCGTCTCCGAGGTCAAGGAGGTGGTGGGCGGGCGACTCCTGGTAGCAGACGTAATGTACAAGAACGCTCCACTCCGGTTAATTAACGTGTACGGCCCGGCACAAGGGGCTGAGCGGCTGGAGGTTTTTCAGCAGCTCCCACTGCTGCTGGCGACCTCCAGGCCGGTCATTCTGGGCGGGGACTTCAACTGCATCATCGATGCGGCTGGACGATCCGGCAGGGCCGGAAGCAGATTGGACGCTACGTCCAGATCCCTGATGGAAACAGTTAAGGATGCCAAGCTGCACGACGTCTTCAGCAACCCTGCAGACGGAGCGCAGCGTAGATACACCTGGTCGCGGCCAGACGGGTCCATTCGTTCCAGGATAGACTTCCTGTTTGTGTCCCGTGCATTCACAGTCAGATCCACCGAGGTCAAGCCGGTGTTCTTCTCTGACCACTGCCTCCTACTGGCGGACTGCCACTTGGAGGAAGACCTGAGGGTGGGCAGGGGGGCATGGAAGCTAAATGTGCAACTGCTGACCCCAGAGAACATTGAGGAGCTCAAGAGGGATTACAAAGGTTGGAGAACCGTGAAACCCCTCTTTGAGTCCCTGACACACTGGTGGGAAGTGATCAAGGGAAGCATCAAGAGGTTTTTCATCCGCAAAGGCACCCAGAAAGCTAGAAAGGAACAGAGGGAAATGTCCCGACTCCAGGAAAAGATGCAGAATCTGCTCCGGCTGCAGTCGATGGGGGTGGATGTCAAGGAGGAGCTCCAAGAGGTGAAGGGCCAGCAAGCCTCGCACTTTGCCTCGGAGGCCTCCAAGATCATCTTCCGTTCCAGAGTCCGCTCCGTGGAGCAGGATGAGACGTGCTCACGTTTCTTCTTCCAAAAGGTACACAGAGAGCGCTCTGTGATCAGCAGCCTGAAGGAAGAAGACGGCTCAGTAAAGTCATCACGGTCCGACATTCTGAGGATCAGCAAATCCTTTTATGCCGGTCTGTATGACGTGAAGCCCACGGACAGCACGGCCTCCCAGTCCTTCCTGTCCTCTATCACCGAGGTCTTAGACCACAGTACGCGGGAGAGCCTAGACAAACCGCTAACTCCTGACGAACTGACTAAGGCCCTCGAGTCCTTCGAGAAGAGTAAAACCCCCGGAAGCGACGGCCTGCCGGCGGAGTTGTATTCGGCTCTGTGGGACTTGATCGGCCCAGACCTGCTAGAAGTGTACGAGAGTATGCTCCTGGCCGGCAGCATGTCAGAATCCATGAGGAAAGGCATCATCACCCTCATCTACAAGCACAAGGGGGAAAGGGAGGAAATTAGAAATTGGCGACCCATTTCACTGTTGAATGTGGACTATAAGATTCTGTCCAAGGTCATCGCCAACCGGGTCAAATCCGCTCTGGAATTGGTGATTCACCCTGACCAGACCTGCTCTGTGCCAGGCAGGAAGATCTCTGACAGCCTGGCGCTGCTCAGGGATACGATTGCCTATGTACAGGACAGGGGTGTGGATACCTGCCTCATCAGCCTGGATCAGGAGAAGGCCTTTGACAGAATATCGCACACCTACATGGGGGATGTGCTCTCCAAAATGGGCTTTGGGGAGGGAATTCGAAATTGGATCCAACTGCTCTACACTAACATCAGTAGCGCAGTCTCAATCAATGGGTGGGAAACAGATAGCTTTCCGATTAAATCTGGAGTCAGGCAGGGCTGTCCTCTCTCGCCTGTCCTTTTCGTGCGCTGCATAGAACCCTTTGCCGAGTCCATCAGGATGGATCCGGGCATAAGAGGAGTGACGATCCCAGGCAGTGGAGGCACTCAGGTAAAAGCCTCCCTGTACATGGACGACGTCGCCGTCTTCTGCTCGGATCCGCTGTCGGTGCGCAGACTGATGCACGTCTGCGACCAGTTCGAACTGGCCTCGGGAGCCAAGGTAAATCGTGGGAAGAGCGAGGCCATGTTCTTTGGGAACTGGGCTGACCGATCCTTTGTCCCCTTCACTGTCAGGGCTGACGGCCTGAAGGTGCTGGGGATATGGTTCGGAGGGACCGGGGCATGCGTTAGAAACTGGAAGGAGCGAGTGGCTATGGTGAAAAGGAAACTGGGCATGTGGGAGCGACGCTCCCTCTCCATTGCGGGTAAGAACCTGGTCATCAGGTGTGAGGTACTCTCGCTGTTGCTGTACGTGGCGCAGGTCTGGCCCATTCCACACTCCTGCGCGATGGCGATCACTCGAGCCATCTTCCGCTTTATCTGGAGGTCGAAAATGGATCGTGTCTGCAGGGACGCGATGCACAAGCCTCTAGATAAAGGGGGAAAAAACGTGCCCAACATCGCCCTCATACTGATGGCCACCTTTGTGTGTGGCTGCATCAAGCGGTGCGTAGACCCTCAGTACGCAAACACCAAGTGTCACTACGTGCTGAGGTTCTACCTGTCCCCGGTGTTGCGAAGGATGGGTCTGGCCACGCTGCCGCGGAACGCTCCAAGTAGTTGGACCTTGCCGTACCACCTGTCCCTGGTGGAAAACTTTATGCAGAAAAACACCTTTGACCCCAAGTCCATCAGGCAGTGGTCGGCACGTAACGTCCTATAGGCCCTGCGGGGAAAGGAGATGGTGGATCCTGTGCGATGTTTCCCCGAGCAGACTGTCAAAGTCGTTTGGCAGAATGCCTCGTCTCCAGAACTTTCCAACAAGCACCAAGACGTAGCTTGGCTGGTGGTGAGAAATGCCCTCCCCGTCAGATCCTTCCTGAAGTCTCACCCTCTCTGCATGTTGACCTCGAGGTGGCTGTCGTGGGGACGAGACCGTTGTTCACCTCTTTGTGGAATGTGCGTTTGCAAAGAAGGTCTGCAGAGAGTTGCCGTGGTTTTTGTCGCGGTTCATCCCAAGCAGTTCTGTGACACAGGTCTCTGTGCTCTACGTGTTGATCCCAGGGACAGGGACGCACATCGAGACAAGCAGGTGGAGGATCATCTACTCGGTGAAAGACGCTCTTTGGTCTGCCCGAAACTTGTTGGTCTTCCAGTGCAATGAGTTGTCCCCAGCAGAGTGTTGCAGACTGGCTGGCACATTCCAAGGCCGAGGACTACGTGCTGAGGGACGCGCTAAAGCTTGGGGCAGCCGCCACAAATGCGCAGTGGGGAACGGTCGCTGTCTAAGACCTTTCAGCCATAGTGCACCGAGGGACTGGGAAAGGTATAGACCCCTCGGCCTGAAAGACTCACATTGAATGTATGCAGTGAATATTACATTTATCACAATTGTATTGAAGCACCTCAGAGTGCAACATGATCTATGTAGATAACTTGAATACTATTGCACTGTCTGACTGCCTGTAATGAGCATGTTGAAATGTCTGTAATGTTCATTGATCGTATTGAAGCGTCGCAGGGTGCGACATGATCTATTTGAAAAACTGGAATATGATTGCACTTTTTGCGATGGCCATTTTGAAATGTTTTGTAATGTTCTTTCAGATATTTTATGGATAAGGTATATTTTTCCACAAAAAAACGACAACAGTTACAAAGAAAACCAACAGCAGCAACAACAGCTCTTCTCCACAGTCTGAATTAGAATTTCAGAGTCAGAAAACAGAGCAAAAAAACACGCAGCGTCCTGAAATGACAAACCTGAAATGAAAGTGTACTTAGTGTATCAAGCCTTTAAACTGCATTGCTGAAAACTCCTTCCTGCCTGCTAGTGCAACAAGATGCTGCAAAGTATATTACACAGCGAATCAGGCCTTCAGTCGTCTTGACTTGTGCAGCTCCAGTGACTTCAGGCCTCCAAAAGCAGGCCAGTATTTGAAAGGGCTCCTCTTGACAAGTGTAAGACCCTGATCAAACTAAATATTTTAATTTTCTTAACCAGTGAGATTGAACGAACCGTGATGCATGTCCAAGACAAAATAGAATATAAAGCAATGTAAAGTAAATTAATAACAAATTGAGAAAGTAAATATGGAACACAAAATATTTTAAAACTAGGGCACAGGTTAAAAACATGATCCTAATTTCTGTTGAACTGAATGAGGCGAGTCATTACAGTGCGTGACCGATTTGTTTAAGTGTGCGGGCCCATTAAACTTTTTGCACAGCCGCGCAAATTTAAAGGGGCTTATGTGGCGGTGTGTCTGTGAGGAAACCTCTCCTCATATCTTGTATCCCACTGTGAAACCATCTTCAGCTCCCAAATTGCACTCAGACAATGTGCTATATTTGCATATTGTGCAGGAGTCGGGGGAGGGGTCATGGGGCTGCCCCTTGTCTCTGTACTTGAAATGGCAGCCAGGCAGCAACTGTAGTGCTTCCTCAAATCCAACCTGAAGAAAAGGCAAGACATGTTGGGTGCTGAGAGGGAGAAGCATTGCCACTTTAGGTTCTACTTGGATTTTACTGAGGTAAAAGGTGATTGAAAAAGTCAAGCCTTTCTCCCCTAGCAGTTACCACTGAGGACAGAAATAATACCGAGCGCTGATCTATCACCGAGCACTGAGGCCGGCCAAGGGGAGGCATCTGAAAGCTGCAGAGAGAGCAAGAAGCCAGGATGGACGACTGAGAATACTGGCTGAGATAGACAGCAAAAACTGTGACACAAGCTCAGGTAAGCGTGGTGTTTTGCAGTTCAAGTTCATCACTTTGTGACAGTATAGGTATTTTTCACTTTCCTAGGATAAGGCTGTTCCCTTTCTAGAAGTTAGAAACAGCCGTGCAGATGTATTTTCTGCGCTCCTTTGCTTGCCTGCTGAATAGGACTGATGGGAGGGGAAAAGGTGATTAAAAGAGAGCCGACATCATTGCAGGCTGGCAGATGGTGTGCTGTGCTGTGCACGCAGGTGGTTTTGTTGTTTGGCTTGTGTGTGACTTCTGGTTGAAGCTGAAAGATTTCTAAAATTTTGAAGGAAATAATCTTCCAGAAGGGGAGAAACATTTTCAACATTTTAACAGGATCTAAGGCTGTTCGCTGTGTCGTACCTGTACTTATCCTTGCTGCCACCTGCCTTCTCACTGCTGATCATCATCTTGTGTTATTATAATGATATAATGCATTGGACTTATTTACTGTGACTTCATAACATGACACATTTCCCTTCTGGTGATGTCATGCTGACATCCCGTAAAGGAAATAGACCAACAGTCAGCCCAAAAGAAGGCCCAATGCCAAGCAAAGGAAGCCCATAAACGAGGATGCTAGACAGCTCGTACAAAAGAAAGCAGGGCATCAGGAAACAACTCAACAGCAGCTGACGTAGTACTCTCCAGGTTCAGTGCAGGAGAAGCACTGGAATCAGTAAAAAGTAATGCCCCTACATGTCTGAACATACAACTTAGGAGCAGGAGTAGGCCACTGGGCCCCAAGAGCCTGCTCCACTACTCAGAAGATCATGGCTGATCCGATTGTAACCTCAACCCCACATTCCTGCCTACCAGCGATAACCTTCCAACCCCGCCTTGTTAATCTATCCAGCTCTGTCTTGAAAATATTCAAAGACTCTGTTTCCACCACCTTTCGAGGAAGAGAGTTCCAAGGACTCTCTACACTCTGGGAGAAACGCTGCTGACTTTGCCTTCCCTGTAGATGTGGAAGGACTTTAGCTGCATACCTGGTCAGCTGGCAAGCTCCACAGACCGATCGGCGCAGGCTTGGAGGGCCGAAGGGCCTGTTCCTGTGCTGTACTTTTTTTTCTTCTTTGTTCTTTGACTGCTCAAGCTGAAAGCAAAGACAAAAATACAGCAGGCCTCGATCGAAGAACTCCTCTGCGCTGTGAGCTAGTTGCTCACACGGAAACTCAGCTACAAAGACTCATGGATTGTCTCTCATGCCTGTCACGTGTTCTCCCTTGTGACTGAGTGTTTCTCGAAATTTTCCATTACCTGCCAGTTACACGACACATCTAGCGCAACCGTAGACAGCGACCTTTCTCCATTACGCCTTTGCCCCAAACTTTAGTGCGTCCCTCAGCACGTAGTCCTGGACCTTGGAATGTGCCAACTCTTTGCAATGGAAGACCAACAAGTTTCGGACAGCCAAAGAGTGTCTTTCACCGAGTGGATCCTCCGGCGGTAGTTGATGTTTGTCTCGGCGTGTGTCCCTGGGAACAGCCCCTGGAGCACAGAGTCCATACCTGTGTCACGGAACTGCTCGGGATGCACCTCGACAAGAACCACGGCCACTCTCTTCAGAGTTCTGGTGATGAGGCATTCTGCCAAATGACCCTGACGGTCTGTTCGGCGAACCGTCCGCCGGAATCCACCATCTCCTTTTCCCGCAGGGCCTCTAGGGTGATACGTGCTAACCACTGCCTGATGGACTTGCGGACAAAGGTGTTTCTCTGCATAAGTTTTTCCACACGGGGCAGGTGATACGGCACTTGGAGCGTTCCGCGGCAGGGTGGCCAGACCCATCCTTCGCAACACCAGGGACAGGTAGAACCTCAGCACGTAGTGACGCTTGGTGTTTGGGTCTACACACAGCTTGATACTGCCATACACAAAGGTGGCCATCAGGATGAGGGTGATGTTGGGCATGTTTTTTCCCCCTTCATCCAGAGTTTTTTTACATCATGTCCCTGCAAACAGGATCCACTTTTGACCTCCAGATAAAGCGGAAGATGGCTGGCGTGATCGCCACAGCGCAGGAGTGAGGAATGGGCCAGACCTGCGCCACGTACAGCAACACCTGTCCCTGGTGGAAAAATTTATGCAGAAAAACACCTTTGACCACAAGTCCATCAGGCAGTGGTCAGCACGTAACGTCCTAGAGGCCCTGAGGGAAAAGGAGAGGGTGGACCCTGTGGGATGGTTCCCCGAGCAGACTGTCAAAGTCATTTGGCAGAATGCCACATCGCCAGAACTTTCCAACAAACACCAAGACGTGGCTTGGCTGGTGGTGAGAAAGGCCCTCCCCGTCAGATCCTTCCTACACGCCAGGAGTCTCACCCCCTCTGCACGTTGCCCTCGAGGTGGCTGTGGTGGGGAAGAGACCGTTGTTCACCTCCTTGTGGATTGTGCCTTTGCAAAGAAAGTCTGGAGAGAGACGCAGTGGTTGCTGTCGAGGTTCATCCCGAGCAGTTCTGTGACACAGGACTCTGTGCTCTACGGGCTGTTCCCAGGGACACACACCGAGACAAACATCGACTGCAGCTGGAGGATCATCAACTCGGTGAAAGAGGCGCTTTGGTCTGCCCGAAACTTGTTGGTCTTCCAGCACAAAGAGTTGTCCCCGACCGATTGTTGCGGACTGGCACAATCCAAAGTCCAGGACTACGTGCTGAGGGACGCACTAAAGCTTGGGGCAGCTGCCGCAAAGGCGCAATGGGGAAGGGTCGCTGTCTAAGGCCTTTCTACCGCAGCGCACCGAGAGACTGGGAACTGTTTAGAGCCCCTCGGGCTGTACAGATCAAAATGAAAGGCTGTAAATGATTGTAATATTGTTTGTACTGATGCACCCGGTGATACATTTTGTAAAAGTTTAACCTGGATTGTACCCTTGTAATGTTGTTTTTGAAATGGTTTGGAATGTGATTGAAGATATTTTATGAATAAAGTATATTTTTACAAAAAAAAAAAAATCTGTTCTTATCAGTTTAATATCTGATACGTCCCTTATCTGGGGACCATATATTAAATTGATTTTTGGAGCAGGGAGATGGAATAGGGGCTTGCTCCGTCCACTCCACGCATCGACCCGGTATTGCAGTATCTCTGGGAATGGTGCACCACCCCTTTCCAGGGGATTTTCAATGCTAAAAATAGTTTTCTTACAAACATCTGCTTTCTTTACTTTTCAACATGCACATCTTTCAAAACACAACTTTCTTTCTTTCTCACTCACCCGCACCATCTACACACAAAAAACACGCACGCTCACCCAACGCTCACAGACACCACTCTCATCTCACAAACACTCTACCTCACTCATACAAAAACATCTTTCACTTGCAAATACACCTCTCAAACACTCTCTCAGCTGCACCTTTCGCCTCACAACACTTTCAACCAGCTCTCTGCTGCCGCTCCCGCCCGCTGCTGCTGCTGCTGCTGATACAGCAACAGTCAAAACTCACACCTCAAAGCTCACACACTTTACACAGCTACTCGGAAACGTCTACATCCACGTTCACACAATCCTTACACTGCACAAGGAGCCCATTCCGCCCGTCGTGACTGCACCAGCTCTCCCAATGAACATTTCACTTCGTGCCATTCTCCTGCCTTCTCCACGTAACCCAGCACATGCTTTCTTTTCAAATAATCATCTCATTCCCTCTTCAATTGAACCTGCCTCCGCCACGCTATCAGGCGGTGCATTCCAGACCCTGACCACTCGCTGCTCCTATCACTTTTGCTTCTTCTGCTAGTTACTTTAAACCTGTGCCCGCTCCTTCTCGATCCTTTCATCGGTGCAAGCAGTTTCTCCCTATCTACTCTCTCCAGATACCTCATGATTTTCAATACCTCTATCAAGTCTCCTCTCAGACTTCTTTTCCCCAAGGAATACAGTCCCAACTTCTCCAATCTTACTTCATAACTCAACTTCCTCGCCCCTGGAACCAAACTCGTAAACCTCTTCTGCACTCTCTCCAATGCCTTCACTACCCTCCTAAAATGCAAGTCAAAATGCAATCCATCAGAGTCAGCATGGCTTTATGAAGACTAAATCGTGTTTGACTAAATCGCTAGAGTTCTTTAAAGATGTGACAAGCAAAGTGGATAATGGCGATCCTGTAGATGTAGTATGTCTGGACTTCCAGAAGGCATTTGATAAGGTGCCGCACAAAAGATTAATACACAAGATAAGATCACACGCAGCTAAGGGTAATATATTTGCTTGGATAGAGCTTTGGCTAACCAACAGAAAGCAGAGAGTCAGGATAAATGGGTCTTTTGTGGATGGCAAGCTGTAACTAGTGGGGTGCCACAGGGTTCGGTCCTTGGGCCCCAACTATTTACTTGGATTCAGGAGTAGAAGGTACCATAGCTAACTTTGCAGATGACACCAAAATAGGTGGGAAAGTAAGTTGCAGTGAAGAAATGAGAAATTTACAAATGGATATGGACAGGTTAGGTGAATGGGCCAAAATTTGGCAGATGGAGTTTAACGTGGATAAGTGAGGTTATCCAGTTCAGCTCCTACAGGCAATGGTCACGGTGGTGGTCCCACGGGCCATCGATCTGGTCGGGCGGAAACGACTCTCGTTCCTCCGGCCTGGGTATTCTGCTGCGGGGAGGCAACTTCACCGTCTCCGAGGTCAAGGAGGTGGTGGGCGGGCGACTCCTCGTAGCAGACGTAATGTACAAGAACGCTCCACTCCGGTTAATTAACGTGTATGGCCCGTCACAAGGAGCTGAGCGGCTGGAGGTTTTTCAGCAGCTCCCACTGCTGCTGGCGACCTCCAGGCCGGTCATTCTGGGCGGTGACTTCAACTGCATCATCGATGCGGCTGGACGATCCGGCAGGGCCGGAAGCAGATTGGACGCTACGTCCAGATCCCTGATGGAAACAGTTAAGGATGCCAAGCTGCACGACGTCTTCAGCAACCCTGCAGACGGAGCGCAGCGTAGATACACCTGGTCGCGGCCAGACGGGTCCATTCGTTCCAGGATAGACTTCCTCTTTGTGTCCCGTGCATTCACAGTCAGATCCACCGAGGTCAAGCCGGTGTTCTTCTCTGACCACTGCATCCTACTGGCGGACTGCCACTTGGAGAAGGACCTGAGGGTGGGCAGGGGGGCATGGAAGCTATTCGTGCAACTGCTGACCCCAGAGAACATTGAGGAGCTCAAGAGGGCTTATGAAGGTTGGAGAACCATGAAACCCCTCTTTGAGTCCCTGACACACTGGTGGGAAGCGATCAAGGGAAACACCAAGAGGTTTTTCATCCTCAAAAGCATCCAGAAAGCTAGAAAGGAAGAGAGGGAAATGTCCCGACTCCAGAAAAACATGCAGAATCTGCTCCGGCTGCAGTCGGTGGGGGTCGATGTCAAGGAAGAACTCCAAGAGGTGAAGAGCCAGCAAGCCTCGCACTTTGCCTCCAAGAACATCTTCCGTTCCAGAGTCCGCTCCGTGGAGCAGGATGAGACGTGCTCACGTTTCTTCTTCCAAAAGGAACAGAGAGAGAGCTCTGTGTTCAGCAGCCTGAATGAAGAAGACAGATCAGTAAAGTCAGCGCAGTCCGACATTTTGAGGATCAGCAAATCCTTTTATGCCGGATTTTATGACGTGAAGCCGACGGACAGCACGGCCTCCCAGTCCTCCTTGTCCTCTATCACGGAGGTCTTAGGCGACAGTACACGGGAGAGGCTGGACAAACCGCGAACTCCTGACGAACTGACTTAGGCCCTTGAGTCCTTCGAGAAGAGTAAATCTCCCCAGAAGCGACGGCTTGCCGGCGGAGTTGTATTGGGCTCTGTGGGACTGGATGGGCCCAGACCTGCTAGGGGTGTACGAGAGTATGCTCCTGGCCGGCAGTATGTCAGAATCCATGAGGAAAGGCATCATCACCCTCATGTACAAGCACAAGGAAGAAAGGGAGGAAATTAGAAATTGGCGACCCATTTCACTGTTGAATGTGGACTATAAGATTCTGTCCAAGGTCATCGCCAATCGGGTCAAATCCGCTCTGGAATTGGTGATACACCCTGACCAGACCTGCACTGTGCCGGGCAGGAAGATCTCTGACAGCCTGGCGCTGCTCAGGGATACGATTGCCTATGTGCAGGACAGGGGTGTGGACACCTGCCTCATCAGCCTGGATTAGGAGAAAGCCTTTGACAGAATATCGCACACCTACATGGTGGATGTGCTCTCAAAATGGGGTTTGGGGAGGGAATTCGCAATTGGATCCAGTTGGATCCTACTCTACACTAACATCAGTAGCGCAGTCTCAATCAATGGGTGGGAATCAGATAGCTTTCCAATTAAATCTGGAGTCAGGCAGGGCTGTCCTCTCTCGCCTGTTCTTTGCTGAGTCCATCAGGAAGGATCCGGGCATTAGAGGAGTTACGATCCCAGGCAGTGGAGGCACTCAGATCAAAGCCTCCCTGTACATGGACGATGTCGCCGTCTTCTGTTCTGATCCGCTGTCGGTGTGCAGACTGATCCACATCTGCGACCAGTTCGAACTGGACTCGGGAGCCAAGGTAAATCGTGGGAAGAGCGAGGCCGTGTTCTTTGGGAACTGGGCTGACCGATCCTTTGTCCCCTTCACCGTCAGTGCTGACGGCCTGAAGGTGCTGGGGATATGGTTCAGAGGGACCGGGGTATGCGTTAGAAACTGGAAGGATCCAGTGTCTATGGTGAAAAGGAAACTGGGAATCTGGGAGCGACGCTTCCTCTCCGTTGCGGGTAAGAACCTGGTCATCAGGTGTGAGGCACTCTCGCTGTTGCTGTACATGGCGCAGGTCTGGCCCATTCCAGACTGCTGCGCGATGGCGATCACCCGAGCCATCTTCCCCTTTATCTGGAGGTCGAAAATGGATCGTGTCCGCAGGGACGCGCTGTATAAGCCTCTAGATAAAGGGGGAATAAACGTGCCCAACATCGCCCTCATACTGATGGCCACCTTTGTGTGCGGCTGCATCAAGCGGTGCGTAGACCCTCAGTACGCAAACACCAAGTGTCACTACGTGCTGAGGTTCTACCTGTCCCCGGTGTTGCGAAGGATGGGTCTGGCCACGCTGCCGCGGAACGCTCCAAGTAGTTGGACCGTGCCGTACCACCTGTCCCTGGTGGAAAAATTTATGCAGAAAAACACCTTTGACCACAAGTCCATCAGGCAGTGGTCAGCACGTAACGTCCTAGAGGCCCTGAGGGAAAAGGAGAGGGTGGACCCTGTGGGATGGTTCCCCGAGCAGACTGTCAAAGTCATTTGGCAGAATGCCACATCGCCAGAACTTTCCAACAAACACCAAGACGTGGCTTGGCTGGTGGTGAGAAAGGCCCTCCCCGTCAGATCCTTCCTACACGCCAGGAGTCTCACCCCCTCTGCACGTTGCCCTCGAGGTGGCTGTGGTGGGGAAGAGACCGTTGTTCACCTCCTTGTGGATTGTGCCTTTGCAAAGAAAGTCTGGAGAGAGACGCAGTGGTTGCTGTCGAGGTTCATCCCGAGCAGTTCTGTGACACAGGACTCTGTGCTCTACGGGCTGTTCCCAGGGACACACACCGAGACAAACATCGACTGCAGCTGGAGGATCATCAACTCGGTGAAAGAGGCGCTTTGGTCTGCCCGAAACTTGTTGGTCTTCCAGCACAAAGAGTTGTCCCCGACCGATTGTTGCGGACTGGCACAATCCAAAGTCCAGGACTACGTGCTGAGGGACGCACTAAAGCTTGGGGCAGCTGCCGCAAAGGCGCAATGGGGAAGGGTCGCTGTCTAAGACCTTTCTACCGCAGCGCACCGAGAGACTGGGAACTGTTTAGAGCCCCTCGGGCTGTACAGATCAAAATGAAAGGCTGTAAATGATTGTAATATTGTTTGTACTGATGCACCCGGTGATACATTTTGTAAAAGTTTAACCTGGATTGTACCCTTGTAATGTTGTTTTTGAAATGGTTTGGAATGTGATTGAAGATATTTTATGAATAAAGTATATTTTTACAAAAAAAAAAAAATCTGTTCTTATCAGTTTAATATCTGATACGTCCCTTATCTGGGGACCATATATTAAATTGATTTTTGGAGCAGGGAGATGGAATAGGGGCTTGCTCCGTCCACTCCACGCATCGACCCGGTATTGCAGTATCTCTGGGAATGGTGCACCACCCCTTTCCAGGGGATTTTCAATGCTAAAAATAGTTTTCTTACAAACATCTGCTTTCTTTACTTTTCAACATGCACATCTTTCAAAACACAACTTTCTTTCTTTCTCACTCACCCGCACCATCTACACACAAAAAACACGCACGCTCACCCAACGCTCACAGACACCACTCTCATCTCACAAACACTCTACCTCACTCATACAAAAACATCTTTCACTTGCAAATACACCTCTCAAACACTCTCTCAGCTGCACCTTTCGCCTCACAACACTTTCAACCAGCTCTCTGCTGCCGCTCCCGCCCGCTGCTGCTGCTGCTGCTGATACAGCAACAGTCAAAACTCACACCTCAAAGCTCACACACTTTACACAGCTACTCGGAAACGTCTACATCCACGTTCACACAATCCTTACACTGCACAAGGAGCCCATTCCGCCCGTCGTGACTGCACCAGCTCTCCCAATGAACATTTCACTTCGTGCCATTCTCCTGCCTTCTCCACGTAACCCAGCACATGCTTTCTTTTCAAATAATCATCTCATTCCCTCTTCAATTGAACCTGCCTCCGCCACGCTATCAGGCGGTGCATTCCAGACCCTGACCACTCGCTGCTCCTATCACTTTTGCTTCTTCTGCTAGTTACTTTAAACCTGTGCCCGCTCCTTCTCGATCCTTTCATCGGTGCAAGCAGTTTCTCCCTATCTACTCTCTCCAGATACCTCATGATTTTCAATACCTCTATCAAGTCTCCTCTCAGACTTCTTTTCCCCAAGGAATACAGTCCCAACTTCTCCAATCTTACTTCATAACTCAACTTCCTCGCCCCTGGAACCAAACTCGTAAACCTCTTCTGCACTCTCTCCAATGCCTTCACTACCCTCCTAAAATGCAAGTCAAAATGCAATCCATCAGAGTCAGCATGGCTTTATGAAGACTAAATCGTGTTTGACTAAATCGCTAGAGTTCTTTAAAGATGTGACAAGCAAAGTGGATAATGGCGATCCTGTAGATGTAGTATGTCTGGACTTCCAGAAGGCATTTGATAAGGTGCCGCACAAAAGATTAATACACAAGATAAGATCACACGCAGCTAAGGGTAATATATTTGCTTGGATAGAGCTTTGGCTAACCAACAGAAAGCAGAGAGTCAGGATAAATGGGTCTTTTGTGGATGGCAAGCTGTAACTAGTGGGGTGCCACAGGGTTCGGTCCTTGGGCCCCAACTATTTACTTGGATTCAGGAGTAGAAGGTACCATAGCTAACTTTGCAGATGACACCAAAATAGGTGGGAAAGTAAGTTGCAGTGAAGAAATGAGAAATTTACAAATGGATATGGACAGGTTAGGTGAATGGGCCAAAATTTGGCAGATGGAGTTTAACGTGGATAAGTGAGGTTATCCAGTTCAGCTCCTACAGGCAATGGTCACGGTGGTGGTCCCACGGGCCATCGATCTGGTCGGGCGGAAACGACTCTCGTTCCTCCGGCCTGGGTATTCTGCTGCGGGGAGGCAACTTCACCGTCTCCGAGGTCAAGGAGGTGGTGGGCGGGCGACTCCTCGTAGCAGACGTAATGTACAAGAACGCTCCACTCCGGTTAATTAACGTGTATGGCCCGTCACAAGGAGCTGAGCGGCTGGAGGTTTTTCAGCAGCTCCCACTGCTGCTGGCGACCTCCAGGCCGGTCATTCTGGGCGGTGACTTCAACTGCATCATCGATGCGGCTGGACGATCCGGCAGGGCCGGAAGCAGATTGGACGCTACGTCCAGATCCCTGATGGAAACAGTTAAGGATGCCAAGCTGCACGACGTCTTCAGCAACCCTGCAGACGGAGCGCAGCGTAGATACACCTGGTCGCGGCCAGACGGGTCCATTCGTTCCAGGATAGACTTCCTCTTTGTGTCCCGTGCATTCACAGTCAGATCCACCGAGGTCAAGCCGGTGTTCTTCTCTGACCACTGCATCCTACTGGCGGACTGCCACTTGGAGAAGGACCTGAGGGTGGGCAGGGGGGCATGGAAGCTATTCGTGCAACTGCTGACCCCAGAGAACATTGAGGAGCTCAAGAGGGCTTATGAAGGTTGGAGAACCATGAAACCCCTCTTTGAGTCCCTGACACACTGGTGGGAAGCGATCAAGGGAAACACCAAGAGGTTTTTCATCCTCAAAAGCATCCAGAAAGCTAGAAAGGAAGAGAGGGAAATGTCCCGACTCCAGAAAAACATGCAGAATCTGCTCCGGCTGCAGTCGGTGGGGGTCGATGTCAAGGAAGAACTCCAAGAGGTGAAGAGCCAGCAAGCCTCGCACTTTGCCTCCAAGAACATCTTCCGTTCCAGAGTCCGCTCCGTGGAGCAGGATGAGACGTGCTCACGTTTCTTCTTCCAAAAGGAACAGAGAGAGAGCTCTGTGTTCAGCAGCCTGAATGAAGAAGACAGATCAGTAAAGTCAGCGCAGTCCGACATTTTGAGGATCAGCAAATCCTTTTATGCCGGATTTTATGACGTGAAGCCGACGGACAGCACGGCCTCCCAGTCCTCCTTGTCCTCTATCACGGAGGTCTTAGGCGACAGTACACGGGAGAGGCTGGACAAACCGCGAACTCCTGACGAACTGACTTAGGCCCTTGAGTCCTTCGAGAAGAGTAAATCTCCCCAGAAGCGACGGCTTGCCGGCGGAGTTGTATTGGGCTCTGTGGGACTGGATGGGCCCAGACCTGCTAGGGGTGTACGAGAGTATGCTCCTGGCCGGCAGTATGTCAGAATCCATGAGGAAAGGCATCATCACCCTCATGTACAAGCACAAGGAAGAAAGGGAGGAAATTAGAAATTGGCGACCCATTTCACTGTTGAATGTGGACTATAAGATTCTGTCCAAGGTCATCGCCAATCGGGTCAAATCCGCTCTGGAATTGGTGATACACCCTGACCAGACCTGCACTGTGCCGGGCAGGAAGATCTCTGACAGCCTGGCGCTGCTCAGGGATACGATTGCCTATGTGCAGGACAGGGGTGTGGACACCTGCCTCATCAGCCTGGATTAGGAGAAAGCCTTTGACAGAATATCGCACACCTACATGGTGGATGTGCTCTCAAAATGGGGTTTGGGGAGGGAATTCGCAATTGGATCCAGTTGGATCCTACTCTACACTAACATCAGTAGCGCAGTCTCAATCAATGGGTGGGAATCAGATAGCTTTCCAATTAAATCTGGAGTCAGGCAGGGCTGTCCTCTCTCGCCTGTTCTTTGCTGAGTCCATCAGGAAGGATCCGGGCATTAGAGGAGTTACGATCCCAGGCAGTGGAGGCACTCAGATCAAAGCCTCCCTGTACATGGACGATGTCGCCGTCTTCTGTTCTGATCCGCTGTCGGTGTGCAGACTGATCCACATCTGCGACCAGTTCGAACTGGACTCGGGAGCCAAGGTAAATCGTGGGAAGAGCGAGGCCGTGTTCTTTGGGAACTGGGCTGACCGATCCTTTGTCCCCTTCACCGTCAGTGCTGACGGCCTGAAGGTGCTGGGGATATGGTTCAGAGGGACCGGGGTATGCGTTAGAAACTGGAAGGATCCAGTGTCTATGGTGAAAAGGAAACTGGGAATCTGGGAGCGACGCTTCCTCTCCGTTGCGGGTAAGAACCTGGTCATCAGGTGTGAGGCACTCTCGCTGTTGCTGTACATGGCGCAGGTCTGGCCCATTCCAGACTGCTGCGCGATGGCGATCACCCGAGCCATCTTCCCCTTTATCTGGAGGTCGAAAATGGATCGTGTCCGCAGGGACGCGCTGTATAAGCCTCTAGATAAAGGGGGAATAAACGTGCCCAACATCGCCCTCATACTGATGGCCACCTTTGTGTGCGGCTGCATCAAGCGGTGCGTAGACCCTCAGTACGCAAACACCAAGTGTCACTACGTGCTGAGGTTCTACCTGTCCCCGGTGTTGCGAAGGATGGGTCTGGCCACGCTGCCGCGGAACGCTCCAAGTAGTTGGACCGTGCCGTACCACCTGTCCCTGGTGGAAAAATTTATGCAGAAAAACACCTTTGACCACAAGTCCATCAGGCAGTGGTCAGCACGTAACGTCCTAGAGGCCCTGAGGGATAAGGAGAGGGTGGACCCTGTGGGATGGTTCCCCGAGCAGACTGTCAAAGTCATTTGGCAGAATGCCTCATCGCCAGAACTTTCCAACAAACACCAAGACGTAGCTTGGCTGGTGGTGAGAAAGGCCCTCCCCGTCAGATCCTTCCTACACGCCAGGAAGCTCACCCCCTCTGCACGTTGCCCTCGAGGTGGCTGTGGTGGGGAAGAGACCGTTGTCCACCTCCTTGTGGATTGTGCCTTTGCAAAGAAAGTCTGGAGAGAGATGCAGTGGTTTCTGTCGAGGTTCATCCCGAGCAGTTCTGTGACACAGGACTCTATGCTCTACGGGCTGTTCCCAGGGACACACACCGAGACAAACATCAACTGCAGCTGGAGGATCATCAACTCGGTGAAAGACGCTCTTTGGTCTGCCCGAAACTTGTTGGTCTTCCAGCACAAAGAGTTGTCCCCGACCGAGTGTTGCGGACTGGCACATTCCAAGGCCGAGGACTACGTGCTGAGGGACGCACTAAAGCTTGGGGCAGCTGCCGCAAAGGCGCAATGGGGAAGGGTCGCTGTCTAAGACCCTTCTGCCACAGTGTACCGAGGGACTGGGAACTGTTTAGAGCCCCTCGGGCTGTACAGCTCACAATAAATGTACGCCCTTTGTTTTGATCATTTCCGATTTCATGATCTATCTCTAAATCACAAAATCTTGATACTGCTTTGTGATGTCACAGAATTTTTTACAGTGTGGAAGGAGGCCATTCGGCCTATCAAGTCTGCACTGGGTCTCTGAAAGAGCCTTCCACCTAGTCCTACTCCCCTGCCTCATCCCCGTAACCTTGCACATTCTGTCTTTTCAGGTAACGATCCAATTCCCTTCTGAATACCTCGATCGAATCTGCCTCCAGCACCCTCTCAGGAATTTTGTTCCAGACTCCAACCACCCTCTGGGTGAATTAATCTTTCCTCACATCACATTTACTCCTTTTGCCAATTATTTTGAATCTGTGCCCTCTAGTCCTTGATGTTCACTTGAGTGGAAACAGTTTCTCACGATTTACCTTGTCCATATCTCTCAGGATCTTGAATACCTCCACCAACTCTCCTCACAGCCTTCTTTTCTCCAAGGAAAACAGTCCCATCCTCTCCAATCTATCCTCATAGCTACAGTTCTTCATCCCGGGAATCATTCTTGTGAATCTCCTCTGTACCCTCTCCAATGTCTTCACATCCTTCCTCAAGTATGGCGCCCAGAACTGGACGCAGTATTCCAGATGAGGCCTAATTAGTGTCTTATACGAGTTCAACATGACCTCCTTACTCTTGTACTCAATGCCCCTATTAATAAAGCCTAAGATACTATCTGCTTTATTAACTGCTCTCAACACGTCCTGCCATCTTCAATGGCCTATGTACGTCTGAGTTCCCTCTGTTTGTGCACCTCTTTTAGAGGCTCTTCCTTTATTTTATGCTGTCTCACCATATTCTTCCTGCCAAAATGGATCACCTCACACTTCTGTACATTGAACTTCATCTGCCACTTGTCTGCTCAATCCACCAACACGTTGAAAGAACCGAGGAATACTCTGGTACAAAAGTTCAACACTCGGAGTCCAGATGCAATATTCAAGTGGTTCCTTTATTACGCATGCGGGGAGCAAACACTGGGCAATCCAGGCACTTCTCCACCGAGGTTCAAATGAGCACAGTTTATATATCTTTTATTATCAGTAACTTAATGGTATTAATTAGACAAAGGCCACAGCACAATGACCCCCTGGTTGACTGAGACCTGATCCCTTTGTTGGACGTACATTATTCACGCGTGTCCGATACTAACTGGGAGCCGGGGTTCCCTTGTATCCTGAGCGGGTGTGATGGTTTCCTCTGTGGGTAATTTCTAATATACAACCCTCCGTTCGGTTGTACCCACATTTGTCCAGCACCACCCCCGTTCCAACTGGTTGGGAGCAAATTGTGAGGCTACCTTTCCTCCTGCACCCACTCAGTGATACCCCGTGTATGCCCTCATTCTTGCGTATGGCATGCATATCTATGGGGTAGTACCGGAGGGAGTCATTGTCTCGGATTAACCCAATGTTCTCCACTTGATACTGAGGGTGTGGGCCCGTGTCTGCTGTGACTGAGGGGATTGCCCATACCTATCACGTTCATTTGGTTTGAGGTGCACTTCTGAATCACCGCATACACCCTGGTCACTCCTTTCAATGTACATGCGTCGATGACGCCTGGGTTCTTGGCCATCCCCCACTACCGGGCACTGTTGATCCAGCCCGGTACCTCCCCCCTTTGGATCTGGCCCAGATTGTGTCTTAATTGCCCGATCATCCACTGGCCGTAAGCTGGCTTTTTTGGGTGCTGCCCTCTTGTCGTTCCTCCCTTTCTGTTAATTGGCTGGTGGCTTTAGCATGGGTCTCTATAACGTGTACGCTTTCCAATACAGATGCCACACTCTTGCCCCCTAGGGCCGCTGCCGTTTCACCACCCCTCGCTACTCTCATGAGCAAGCTGCCTCATGATCCCTTTAAGATTCGTGACCTCGGAGTTGATTCCTTGAATGTCGAGAGAGTTTACCAGGGAAGTCCCTGTGTTCACCCCTGTCAGTACATTGTTAACTAACTCTCTCTCCTGGCGGTGGAAAGCAGGATGTCCCCTGAATCTAGTGGCACCCGTGGCGTCGGCCGGCTGATTAATCACAGCCTTACTCAGTAATTTGTACAGTTTTCGTAGGGGCGCTTGGTTACTGCAATACTCAGGCAGTTGCATACCTGCCAGGTTCACAATTACCTGTACAATTTCATGTTTAACATTATCATACAAGAGTTCACCGTCCGTATACAGTACCAGTTCATTCTGTGGCCCAGGGGTCATGTCTGGGCAAGATAGTCTCTTGTCGTGTCCTGTGATAGCGGGGTGGTGTCGGTCCGGGGGTCCGCCGTTGCAGTCAACTCTCCGTGTTTGGCCCTCAAGATCCAATGCCAGGTATCTGTCATTCCCAAGTCCTCCTCCCCGGGACAGTGACCCCAGTTGTTGTTGTCCTGGGGTGTGAAGGTAAATTGCGAAAAATCTCTCACACACTGTATCTGGACCTGTGCCCCCTTCGCACATGTCCAGGGTCCGTCCGAACCATCGCTGATCTGGAAGCATAGTGGGCCCTCATTTTTCCATCGGAGTTCCGTTCCCGAATGCGAGCTCTGCCCTAGGCTCTCACCATCGCTCATTCCAATGGATAGTTGCGTAAGCCCGGTGCCACACTTGAAGAGCATTGACCTTTCCGTTGTGACATTCACACCTCCTTTCACGCAATATCCGTCGCTGACATTCTTGTAGTATAAGCCCATACCGGCCACTGCTTCACGGTTTACATTCTGTATGCCGGTGGCTGCGATAGCCAGGGCCCTGGTAATGATCATGGACACCCAGCTTTTTTCCATCTTGGCGTGGAGGTTACCCGGTTATTGTTATTTCTGTAATGAAGCACACTGCTGGTGATCACCAGGGTTTAGGTTGGATATAAGAGGCAGCTTTCTCCTTTACGTCCCTCCTTGTGCACAGCCCACGGTGACCCTCCCCGTAGTTGAGGATTCCCCCTTTTGTCTTTCAGATGGCCAGTCCTCCAGATCGGGAATGAATCCTAAACCACTTGTCCTACACAGTACGGACTGCTCGTTGCCCGTTTTCCCCCCGCTGCCTGGTAATTTAGTCTCTCTTACTTACATCATACCTTTTCAGTTGCGACCAGTGTTTCCACCTAGCTTTTCCCTTCATACCGACGCAGGCACGTGAATAATTCCGTACGGTCCAGTCCATTTTGGGGCAAAAACTGGTTGGCTAGGGGTGATATGAACAAACACCATGTCTCCGACCTCAGCCGGTGGTGACGGGAGTCCCCCTTTTGTCCTCTCTTCTAAATCCCTGATAGCCTGTTGGTCCTTCACTTCCTGTTGTAATTCCTTTAGCTGTCCATCCAATTGCTTAATATCGTTTTTAATTTTATCTCTGATGGGTCCCATATCCTCACTTCCGGTGGCTCTGCCCTCTGGCAAGCGCATAGCCCTCCCGGTCAGCAACTCATAAGGGGTTAAACCAGTTGTCCTGTTGGGGGTAGCCCTCAGTCGCATCAATATGCAGGGGAGCACATCCACCCATCCCCCACCAGTTGTTGTGTTTGCCATTGCAATAGCATTTTTTAACGTGCGGTTCATACGTTCTTCCATTCCTGAGCTTTGTGGACGGTCAGGTACGTGAAATTTCTGTTTTACTCCGAGCAGCTCACACGTCCTTTTCATAATACTGTCCGTAAAATGCGCTCCTTGATCCGAATCTATCTGTAAAGGGATTCCCCATCTTGGTACTACTTCAAAAGCGAGGATCTTTGTGGCCGTGGTGGCGCTGCAGTCCCTGGTGGGGAAAGCTCTAGTGAACCTCCAGTGCACCTACACCCCCATAGTTACAATATGCCTCAAACTTCCAATTGCCATATTCATGGGCACTCTCGCCCTTTTCTTGTTTTACTCCAGTCACTGTATTCCAATTAACTGGGGCTTGCCCTAAGACTTGTGCCATTTCTGCTCTAAAGGCTCGGAAATCAGCTTGCTGCTGTCCCTGGTCTGCAGCGATATCATTACACCAGGTTCCGTCCTGATACGCTTGCTGCAGCCGTCCCCAAAACGCCTCAGGTAGTTTTATCCGGACTAACCCGCGAACGTCCCTGTTATGGAGATCGTGGCATTGCCGTATTTCCCTCAATTTTTGCCAAAACGACTCATTTCCATGTCTAGGTTTTAGTTGGGGTAATTTGTTTCCAATAGCTTCATGGTTGCGCTAGGTGACAGGGACACATACGTGGTTCTCAGTTGCGCCGGGAAGCCCCCGTTATAGCTCTCTGTCCGTGTATTGGCGCCTGGGCCGGCTGCCCATTTTGTGCCGGTACGGCCGCTTGAGCGCAGCGTAGATACACCTGGTCGCGGCCAGACGGGTCCATCCGTTTCAGGATAGACTTCCTGTTTGTGTCCCGCGCGTTCGCAGTCAGATCCACCGACGTCAAGCCGGTGTTCTCCGACCACTGCCTCCTACTGGTTGACTGTCACTTGGAGGAAGACCAGAGGGTGGGCAGGGGGGCATGGAAGCTAAACGTGCAACTGCTGACCCCAGAGCACAGCGAGGAGCTCAAGAGGTCTTACAAAGGCTGGAGAACCGTGAAACCCCTCTTTGAGTCCCTGACACAGTTGTGGGAAGCGATCAAGGGAAACATCAAGACGTTTTTCATCCTCAAAGGCACCCAGAAAGCTAGAAAGGAACAGAGTGAAAGGTCCCGACTCCAGAAAAACCTGCAGAATCTGCTCCTGCTGCAGTCGATGGGGGTCGATGTCAAGGAGGAACTCCAAGAGGTGAAGGGCCAGCAAGCCTCGCTCTTTGCCTCGGAGGCCTCCAAGATCATCTTCCATTCCAGAGTCCGCTCCGTGGAGCAGGATGAGACGTGCTCACATTTCTTCTTCCAAAAGTAACAGAGAGAGCTCTGTGATCAGCAGCCTGAAGGAAGAAGACGGCTCACTAAAGTCATCGCAGTCCGACATTTTGAGGATCAGCAAATCCTTTTATGCCCGATTGTATGACGTGAAGCCCACAGACAGCACGGCCTCCCAGTCCTTCCTGTCCTCCATCACGGAGGTCTTAGACGACAGTACATGGGAGAGCCTGGACAAACCGCTAACTCCTGACGAACAGACTAAGGCCCTTGAGTCCTTCGAGAAGAGTAAAACTCCCGGAAGCGACGGCTTGCCAGCGGAGTTGTATTCGGCTCTGTGGGACTGGATGGGCCCGGACCTGCTAGAAGTGTACGAGAGTATGCTCCTGGCCGGCAGCATGTCAGAATCCATGAGGAAAGGCATCATCACCCTCATCTACAAGCACAAGGGGGGAAGGGAGGAAATTAGAAATTGGCGACCCATTTCGCTGTTGAATGTGGACTATAAGATTCTGTCCAAGGTCATCGCCAACCGTGTCAAATCCGCTCTGGAATTGGTGATCCACCATGACCAGACCTGCACTGTGCCGGGCAGGAAGATCTCGGACAGCCTCGCGCTGCTCAGGGATACGATTGCCTATGTACAGGACAGGTGTGTGGATACCTGCCTCATCAGCTTGGATCAGGAGAAGGCCTTTGACAGAATATCGCACACCTACATGGTGGATGTGCTCTCCAAATTGGGGTTTGGGGAGGGAATTCGAAATTGGATCCAACTGCTCTACACTAACATCAGTAGCGCAGTCTCGATCAATGGGTGGGAAACAGATAGCTTTCCGATTAAATCTGGAGTCAGGCAGGGCTGTCTTCTCTCGCCTGTTCTTTTCGTGTGTTGCATAGAACCCTTTGCCGAGTCCATCAGGAAGGATCCGGGCATAAGAGGAGTGACGATCCCAGGCAGTGGAGGCACTCAGTTCAAAGCCTCCCTGCACATGGATGATGTCGCCGTCTTCTGCTCGGATCCGCTGTCGGTGCGCAGACTGATCCACATCCGCGACCAGTTCGAACTGGCCTCGGGAGCCAAGGTAAATCGTGGGAAGAGCGAGGCCATGTTCTTTGGGAAGTGGGCTGACCGATCATTTGTCCCCTTCACTGTCAGGGCTGACGGCCTGAAGGTGCTGGGGATATGGTTCGGAGGGACCGGGGCATGCGTTAGAAACTGGAAGGAGCGAGTGTCTATGGTGAAAAGGAAACTGGGCATGTGGGAGCGACGCTCCCTCTCCATTGCGGGTAAGAACCTGGTCATCAGGTGTGAGGCACTCTCGCTGTTGCTGTACGTGGCGCAGGTCTGGCCCATTCCACACTCCTGCGTGGTGGTGATCACACGAGCCATCTTCCGCTTTATCTGGAGGTCAAAAATGGATCGTGTCCGCAGAGACGCGATGTACAAGCCTCTAGATAAAGGGGGAATAAACGTGCCCAACATCGCCCTCATACTGATGGCCACCTTTGTGTGTGGCTGCGTCAAGCGGTGCATAGACTCTCAGTACGCAAACACCAAGTGTCACTACGTGCTGAGGTTCTACCTGTCCCCGGTGTTGCGAAGGATGGGTCTGGCCACGCTGCCGCTGAACGCTCCAAGTAGTTGGACCGTGCCCTACCACCTGTCCCTCGTGGAAAAATTTATGCAGAAAAACACCTTTGACCACAAGTCCATCAGGCAGTGGTCAGCACGTAACGTCCTAGAGGCCCTGAGGGAAAAGGAGAGGGTGGACCCTGTGGGATGGTTCCCCGAGCAGACTGTCAAAGTCATTTGGCAGAATGCCTCATCGCCAGAACTTTCCAACAAGCACCAAGACGTAGCTTGGCTGGTGGTGAGAAAGGCCCTCCCCGTCAGATCCTTCCTACACGTCAGGAAGCTCACCCCCTCTGCACGTTGCCCTCGAGGTGGCTGTGGTGGGGAAGAGACCGTTGTTCACCTCCTTGTGGATTGTGCCTTTGCAAAGAAAGTCTGGAGAGAGATGCAGTGGTTGCTGTTGAGGTTCATCCCGAGCAGTTCTGTGACACGGGACTCTGTGCTCTACGGGCTGTTCCCAGGGACACACACCGAGACAAACATCAACTGCAGCTGGAGGATCATCAACTCGGTGAAAGAGGCGCTTTGGTCTGCCCGAAACTTGTTGGTCTTCCAGCACAAAGAGTTGTCCCCAACCGATTGTTGCGGACTGGCACAATCCAAAGTCCAGGACTACGTGTTGTGGGATGCACTAAATCTTGGAGCAGCTGCCGCAAAGGCGCAATGGGGAAGGGTCGCTGTCTAAGACCTTTCTACCACAGCGCACCGAGGGACTGGGAACTGTTTAAATCCCCTCGGGCTGTACAGCTCAAAATGAAAGGCTGTAAATGATTGTAATATTGTTTGTACTGATGCACCTGGTGATACATTTTGTAAAAGTTTAACCTGGATTGTACCCTTGTAATGTTGTTATTGAAATGGTTTGGAATGTGATTGAAGATATTTTATGAATAAAGTATATTTTTGCAAAAAAAAGAAAAAAAAGGTTCTCCCAGGACGAGGCTAGCCCATTGCACTTCGGGTGTGCTAACGCCTGCGATGTCCCCAAATGCGGGATACTCGACTGCAAAATTTGTGGTAGTGGGGGACTGCGTTCGCGCTCTCCCCTGATTCACAATTCAAAAAATAGATTTCATCATATCTTTCATTTTCTCTTCTATTTCCTGTCAGCAACCTTTTCTGAAAAAAGAAATATATAACCCCCAATGTGTGCTCTTCAAAATCTATACTGGACTGGTTATTTAGTTTTTTCTTTCCTCCTCGCAAATATTATCCAACCCCCATTCTTTTCCTCCCTGTCATTATCAGCCGGCAATTATTCCATCTCTGCATCATTTTCGCCAGACCGTTTGTTTTGTGGCCGCCAAATTACTCGCGCCATTTTTAACCCCGCGTTTGCCCACTCAAAAATCTCTCTCAAACAACCCCCATCTAACACCCAACCCACCATCACAACAGTCCCCACACTCCCAGCACCGCCCCACCCCCTATCTCTCTGGACGTCTGTATAAATACAAACTCATATCAGTCAGCTATTAACTCATATGCATTCACCATTTTAAACATGTAGCAGCGACCCCTCACTATTTCAAACATGAACAAGCACCCTGTCCCCATGTTCATTCAAATTACCCCCCTCCGAAACGAACAGCAGCCTCCCACCTCCTCTGTATAATCTCCCCCTTAATCAGCCCCCTGTGTGACTCCTACCTTCTGAAACTCCTGCCTCCTCTTCCCATGTGTAAAGTCTTTCCCTGCCCCTTCTGCAGCTCACTTCCCCTGCTGTGGGTCCATCAATTCACCTGTGATTATTCCTTGAAGGCTTAAATAGCGCAAAGCGAAGAAATAAACAGAAAGAAAACTGGAGAAAGGCAGATAGAAACCTAAACCCTCAGTAAAATGACCACCGGGAATCCCGTTTAACCGTCAGAATGATCGCGCAGCCCAAATTACACGCATTATCCCTGAATTATAACAAGATTTTAGGCAGCTTCACTTTAGGACTTTTCATTTCCTCTTGTGGGGCTCCTGTTCCTCACACACTGGAGGCTAACATGTAAGTTTTAGATTGCAAGGCTAGGCTACTTTAACCCCAAGATTTTCTTTTTGAAACTCCAGGCCCACAGTCCAACAGGAACTGGTTAACCGGAGCCACCGAAAACCAGGGTCCCGGAGAGGAATTGAAATCTCGGGGTAAGAAACGGACACAAACTCACGTGGGCCCATGGAGCACGGCCTTGGAGAAGGTCTCAGGAAACTCCTGAAGAAGAAGAGTCCTTGTCCCAGTCTGGATCTTCAGATTGCAGGTTTCAAAATAAAAATTCTTTGAGGGGTGGGGGAGAAAATTAATTCCATTAAAACAGAGAGCAAAGAACATTTTCAAACAAAATAACGCAAGAGCCAATGAATCACTCTCAGTTACAACTCAGCAACATCCAAATACAAACAAGTCAAAGAGTTATAAAGCAGATTGAGACAGAGGGAACACACACGCACATTAAGCCAGAGTGGGGACTAGCTCCGCACTCTGGAGGCGGTTTTCGGATTGGGTTCCTAGCCAGGTATATCCTGAACGAGCAGTTTGCAGACTCCACCCCTGGCATGTTGGGATGTCTCTCAATCTGCTCCCCAGGAGGCCTGTCCATTGATATGTTAATCCCAGGGCAGGACAACTTTCTGATTCTTCCTGTCCTTTGATGTGTTCACCCCAGGAAAACAATGTTTCAGCCATTTTCTGGTTAATGTTAAAACTTTAACTCATCTTGTCGGGAATGTCACTGCAGTTTGAAATATCAAACACTAAACCCCCAACACAAGACTGTGCAAAGCATGTGGATTGTTACTGAGATTCCGTCTGTGATTTTTAGTGATGTCAGTGTGGATTGTGTAATCTGTGTGTGTGTGAGTGTTGCTGGTCCCATAATGTAACGCAAATGTCTCCTTGCAGCCTCTCAGTACGCCACTCATGGTCCCCTGGTACTTTTTGGATTGTCTGGAGAAGACATTGAAAGAATTAGAGTTAAACAATGCTAACACTAGCTGCACTGCGACGAGTATATGAGAGCTTATTCTTATCCAGGGGTGTATGTCCACATTCAGCCCCCATTCCCACACTTGCTCCCACCGTCGGATCTCTCAAGTGCTCTTCCGTATCATTGATTAGCCTTTTAAACACCGCCTGTAACACGTAATGCTGATTCCTCACCTTTCGTAAGTCACCTTTAAACTTTGTCAGACTTTCGGGAAGGTGGGGAATTGGGGCCTGCTTAGGTTCCTCATAGTGTTCCAGGGCATGGTGGAGTGTGTCGGAGGCGTTGACTGAGACCTGACCCCTTTGTTGGACGTACATTATTCACGCTGTGTCTGATAGTAACTGGGAGCCGGGGTTCCCTTGTATCCTGAGCGGGTGTGATGGTTTTCTCTGTGGGTAATTTCTAATATACAACCCTCCGTTCGGTTGTACCTGCATTTGTCCAGCACCCCCCCCCCGTTCCAACTGGATGGGAGCAAATTGTGAGGCTACCTTTCCATCTGCACCCACTCAGTGTTACCCCGTGTATGCCCTCATTCTTGCGTATGGCATGCATATCTATGGGGTAGTACCGGAGGGAGTCATTGTCTCGGATTAACCCAATGTTCTCCACTCGGTACTGAGGGTGTGGGCCCGTGTCTGCTGTGACTGAGGGGATTGCCCATACCTAACACGTTCATTTGGTTTGAGGTGCACTTCTGAATCACCGCATACACCCTGGTCACTCCTTTCAATGTACATGCGTCGATGACGCCTGGGTTCTTGGCCATCCCCCACAACCGGGCACTGTTGATCCAGCCCGGTACCTCCCCACTTTGGATCTGGCCCAGATTTTGTCTTAATTGCCCGATCAGCCACTGGCCGTAAGCTGGCTTTTTTAGGTGCTGCCCTCTTGTCGTTCCTCCCTTTCTATTAATTGGCTGGTGGCTTTAGCATGGGTCTCTATAACGTGTACGCTTTCCAATACAGATGCCACACTCTTGCCCCCTAGGGCCGCTGCCGTTTCACCACCCCTCGCTACTCTTATGAGCAAGCTGCCTCATGATCCCTTTAAGATTCGTGACCTCGGAGTTGATTCCTTGAATGTCGAGAGAGTTTACCAGGGAAGTCCCTGTGTTCACCCCTGTCAGTACATTGTTAACTAACTCTCTCTTCTGGCGGTGGAAAGCAGGATGTCCCCTGAATCTAGTGGCACCCGTGGCGTCGGCCGGCTGATTAATCACAGCCTTACTCAGTAATTTGTACAGTTTTCGTAGGGGCGCTTGGTTACTGCAATACTCAGGCAGTTGCATACCTGCCAGGTTCACAATTACCTGTACAATTTCATGTTTAACATTATCATACAAGAGTTCATCGTCCGTATACAGTACCAGTCCATTCTGTGGCCCAGGGGTCATGTCTGGGCAAGATAGTCTCTGTGGTGTCGTCGTGTCCTGTGATAGCAGGGTGGTGTCGGTCCGGGGGTCCGCCGTTGCAGTCAACTCTCCGTGTTTGGCCCTCAAGATCCAATGCCAGGTATCTGTCATTCCCAAGTCTTCCTCCCCGGGACAGTGACCCCAGTTGTTGTTCTCCTGGGGTGTGAAGGTAAATTGCGAAAAATCTCTCACACACTGTATCTCTCACACACTGTAGCTTTCTCCTTTACGTCCCTCCTTGTGCACAGCCCACGGTGACCCTCCCCGTAGTTGAGGATTCCCCCTTTTCTCTTTCAGATGGCCAGTCCTCCAGATCGGGAATGAATCCTAAACCACTTGGCTAACACAGTACGGACTGCTCGTTGCCCGTTTTCCTCCCACTGCCTGGTAATTTAGTCTTTCTTACTTACATCATACCTTTTCAGTTGTGACCAGTGTTTCCACCTAGCTTTTCCCTTCATATCGGCGCAGGCACGTGAATAATTCCGTACGGTCCAGTCCATTTTGGGGCAAAACCTGGTTGGCTAGGGGTGATTTGAACAAACACCATGTCTCCGACCTCAGCCGGTGGTGACGGGGGTCCCCCTTTTGTCCTCTCTTCTAAATCCCTGATAGCCTGTTGGTCCTTCACTTCCTGTTGTAATTCCTTTAGCTGTCCATCCAATTGCTTAATATCATTTTTAATTTTATCTCTGATGGGTCCCATATCCTCACTTCCGGTGGCTCTGCCCTCTGGCAAGCGCATCGCCCTCCCGGTCATCCACTCATAAAGGGGTTTATCTTAAATCCAGCATTTTTCAGTGTCCTTATGGCTATCAGGAGAGCTCCGATGTGGCCCCTTTCCGATTCTGACGCTATTAGGATATCATCTGCATATTATAAGATTGTACTGTTGTTAGACTCTACGTCGCACGGACTCAGCTTCTCACTCGTGACCCAATGGAGGATGTTGGGGCTGTTGTGGAATCCCTGTGGGAGCCTCGCCCATGTACACCGTCTCCCTCCCACTGTGAAAGCGAATTTATCTTGGGATTCCTGGTCCAGTGGTATCGACCAAAATCCATTGGCTACATCTAACACTGTAAATATTTTATGTTCGGGTTTTTACAATTAAAGCACACCTCGGGTTTAGGAACGGCTGCTGCAGTGGCCACCATTTCAGTGGGGTTTGTAACCTCACTGCCGACACCTTTATCTTAGTTTTCCCTATGTGGTTATCTACCCCGGTGGCCCATCTTCCTCGATCATATGTGTTCTTGTCTACTAGCCCGGTGTCTAGGATTGACTGGTGGGCCCGGGCCCGGTGTCTAGGATGGCCTGGTGGGCCCGGGCCTGGTGTCTAGGATGGCCTGGTGGGCCCGGGCCCGGTGTCTAGGATGGCCTGGTGGGCCCAGTGTCTAGGATGGCCTGGTGGGCCCGGGCCCGGTGTCTAGGATCGCCTGGTGGGCCCGGGCCCGGTGTCTAGGATCGCCTGGTGGGCCCGGGCCCGGTGTCTAGGATTGCCTGGTGGGCCAGGCTAAGGCCATCCTTGTACAATTGCATAAACTGTACATCGTCTCGGTTCAGCGCAGCACCTACACCCCCGTAGTTACAATATGCCTCAAACTTCCGATTGCCATATTCATGGGCACTCTCGCCCTTTTCTTGTTTTATGGGGCTTGCCCTAAGTCTTGTGCCATTTCTGCTCTAAAGGCTCGGAAATCAGCTTGCTGCTGTGCCTGGTCTGCCTGGTTGTCCGGGCACCGGGGGCACAAGCTCTATCTTAATTGGGGCCACGGGTTATGGTGGTGGTGATTCCCAACCCGCTTCCCGTTGTTCCTCATATCCTGCCGCCTGTTCCACCAGCCCGTTCCAATCTATATTATCTGCGTATTGTGCAGCTACTGGTGGCTGTGGTAAAGCTGCCGAAACTGACATGAGATTTTTTGCCTGGACCAGCTCTTCATTTTGGGATTTGTTGGCCAACATTCGATTTACTTTCTTACTTAACTCTATGTGTTGTCTTAACATTAGGATCCAGGCTTCATCATCTTTGTCTTTTTTCTGATTATCCCACCATTTTCTCTGATCAGCGGGTGAGTCAAATGGGTTCCAATTGTTCTTTCTCATTTTGCCTATCGATTTCTTATTTTTGTCAGCTCAATGCTGTGTCAAGGATCCCTCTGGTCCCCACTCGAGTTTGTCACCACTGGCCATCTCTGGGTAAGACGGTCGGGGTATAGTTGTTGTCAGCGGTACGGTTCTTACCCTGGATCCTTTCTGACCGAACTCGTTACTTGCGGCTAATACCGGATGTAATTATAACAATCTATAAGACAAGCAAACTACCCCACCCTTACCACCCCTTGAACTATTGCCTGGAGCCCAGGTTTCTGATACGCGGGGTGCCTGACACTTCCTGGATCGGGACGGAGTCGGATTTAGTATGAATAAAAATGAATTCACACTGTGACTCATCCCATTTCCCCGTCGGTGTCCTGCATCCTTCGGGCCCTGCTCGCAGCACCAATTGAAAGGTCCGAGGAATACTCTGGGACAAAATTTCAACACTCGGAGTCCAGATACAATATTCAAGTGGTTCCTTTACTACACTTTTTTTTTTGCAAAAATAAACTTTATTCATAAAATATCTTCAACCACATTCCAAACCATTTCAAAAACACCATTACAAGGGTACAATCCGGTTCAACTTTTACAAAATGTATCACCAGGTGCATCAGTACAAACAATATTACAATCATTTACAGCCTTTCATTTTGAGCTGTACAGGCCGAGGGGATTTAAACAGTTCCCAGCCCCTCGGTGCGCTGTGGTAGAAAGGTCTTAGACAGCGGCCCTTCCCCATTGCGCCTTTGCGGCAACTGCCCCAAGCTTTAGTGCGTCCCTCAGCACGTAGTCCTGGACTTTGGATTGTGCCAGTCCGCAACACTCGGTCGGGGACAACTCTTTGCGCTGGAAGACCAACAAGTTTCGGGCAGACCAAAGCGCGTCTTTCACCGAGTTGATGATCCTCCAGCTGCAGTTGATGTTTGTCTCGGTGTGTGTCCCTGGGAACAGCCCGTAGAGCACAGAGTCCTGTGTCACAGAACTGCTCGGGATGAACCTCGACAGAAACCACTGCATCTCTCTCTAGACCTTCTTTGCAAAGGCACAATCCACAAGGAGGTGAACAACGGTCTCTTCCCCACCACAGCCACCTCGAGGGCAACGTGCAGAGGGGGTGAGACTCCTGACGTGTAGGAAGGATCTGACGGGGAGGGCCTTTCTCACCACCAGCCAAGCTACGTCTTGGTGCTTGTTGGAAAGTTCTGGCGATGAGGCATTCTGCCAAATGACTTTGACAGTCTGCTCGGGGAACCATCCCACAGGATCCACCCTCTCCTTTTCCCTCAGGGCCTCTAAGACGTTACGTGCTGACCACTGCCTGATGGACTTGTGGTCAAAGGTGTTTTTCTGCATAAATTTTTCCACCAGGGACAGGTGGTAGGGCACGGTCCAACTACTTGGAGCGTTCCGCGGCAGCGTGGCCAGACCCATCCTTCGCAATACCGGGGACAGGTAGAACCTCAGCACATAGTGACACTTGGTGTTTGTATACTGAGGGACTACACACCGCTTGATGCAGCCACACAAAGGTGGCCATCGGTATGAGGGCGATGTTGGGCACGTTTTTTCCCCCTTTATCTAGAGGCTTGTACATCGCGTCCATGCGGACACGATCCATTTTTGACCTCCAGATAAAGCGGAAGATGGCTCGAGTGATCGCCACCACGCAGGAGAGTGGAATGGGCTAGACCTGCGCCACGTACAGCAACAGCGAGAGTGCCTCACACCTGATGACCAGGTTCTTACCCGCACTGGAGAGGGAGCTTCGCTCCCACATGCCCAGTTTCCTTTTCACCATAGACACTCGCTCCTTCCAGTTTCTAACGCATGCCCTGGTCCCTCCGAACCATATCCCCAGCACCTTCAGGCCGTCAGCCCTGACAGTGAAGGGGACAAAGGATCGGTCAGCCCAGTTCCCAAAGAACATGGCCTCACTCTTGCCACGATTTACCTTGGTACCCGAGGCCAGTTCGAACTGGTCGCAGATGTGGATCAGTCTGCGCACCGACAGCGGATCCGAGCAGAAGACGGCGACGTCGTCCATGTACAGGGAGGCTTTGACCTGAGTGCCTCCACTGCCTGGGATCGTCACTCCTCTTATGCCCGGATCCTTCCTGATGGACTCAGAAAAGGGTACTATGCAACACACGAACAGGACAGGGGAGAGAGGACAGCCCTGCCTGACTCCAGATTTAATCGGAAAGCTATCAGATTCCCACCCATTGATTGAGAGTGCGCTAGTAATGTTAGTGTAGAGCAGTTGGATCCAATTGCAAATTCCCTCCCCAAACCCCATTTTGGAGAGCACATCCACCATGTAGGTGTGCGATAATCTGTCAAAGGCCTTCTCCTGATCCAAGCTGATGAGGCAGGTGTCCACACCCCTGTCCTGCACATAGGCAATCGTATCCCTGAGCAGCGCGAGGCAGTCAGAGATCTTCCTGCCCGGCACAGTGCAGGTCTGGTCAGGGTGGATCACCAATTCCAGAGCGGATTTGACCCGATTGGCGATGACCTTGGACAGAATCTTATAGTCCACATTCAACAGTGAAATGGGTCGCCAATTTCTAATTTCCTCCCCTTCCCCCCTTGTGCTTGTAGATGAGGGTGATGATGCCTTTCCTCATGGATTCTGACATACTACCGGCCAGGAGCATACTCTCGTACACTCCTAGCAGGTCTGGGCCGATCAAGTCCCACAGAGCCGAATACTACTCCGCCGGCTAGCCGTCGCTTCCGGGAGTTTTACTCTTCTCCAAGGACTCAAGGGCCTTAGTCAGTTCATCAGGAATTAGCGGTTTGTCCAGGCTCTCCCGTGTACTGTCGTCTAAGACCTCCGTGATAGAGGACAGGAAGGACTGGGAGGCCGTGCTGTCCGTGGGCTTCACGTCATACAATCCGGAATAAAAGGATTTGCTGATCCTCAAAATGTCGGAGGGCGATGACTTTACTGAGCCGTCTTCTTCCTTCGGGCTGCTGATCACAGAGTGTACCTTTTGGAAGAAGAAACGTGAGCACGTCTCATCCTGCTCCATGTAACGGACTCTGGACCGGAAGATGATCTTGGAGGCCTCCGAGGCAAAGGGCGAGGCTTGCTGGCTCTTCACCTCTTGGAGTTCCTCCTTGACATCGACCCCCATCGACTGCAGCCGGAGCAGATCCTGCATGTTTTTCTGGAGTCGGGACATTTCCCTCTGTTCCTTTCTAGCTTTCTGGGTGCCTTTGAGGATGAAAAACCTCTTGATGTTTCCCTTGATCGCTTCCCACCAGTGTATCAGGGACTCAAAGAGGGGTTTCACGGTTCTCCAACCTTTGTAATCCCTCTTGAGCTCCTCAATGTTCTCTGGGGTCAGCAGTTGCAGGTTCAGCTTCCATGCCCCTCGGCCAAGCCTCTGGTCTTCTTGAACCACTGCAGTCCATGTAGTGTAGGTACACCCACAGTGTTTTTAGAGTGGGAGTTTCAGGATTTTGACCCAGCGACAGCGAAGGAAAGGTGATATGTTTCCAAATCAGGATGGTGCGTGATTTGGAGGGGGACTTCCAGGCGCTGGTGTTCCCATGTATCTGCTGCCCTTGTCCTTCTAGATGGTAGTGGTCATGGGTTTGGAAGGTGCTGTCTAAGGAGCCTTGGTGAGTTCCCGCAGTGTATCTTGTAAATGATACACACTGCTGTTACTGAGCGTTGGTGGTGGAGGGAGCGAATGTTTGTGGATGGGGTGCCAATCAGCGCGCTGCTCTGTCCTGGATGGTGTTGAGCTTTTTGAGTGTTGTGGCAGCTGCACTCATCCAGGCAAGTGGGGAGTATTCCATCACATTCCTGACTTGTGCCTTGTAGGTGGTGGACAGGCTTCGGGGAGTCAGGTGGTGAGTTACTCTCCACAGGATTCCTAGCCTGTGGTCAGCTCTTGTAGCCACAGTATTTATACAGCTAGTCCAGTTCAGTTTCTGGTCAATGGCACCCTCAGGATGTTAATAGTGGGGGATTCAGTGATGGCAATGCCATTGAATGTCAAGGGGCGATGGTTGGATTCTCTCTTGTTGGAGATGGTCATTGCCTGACACTTGTCTGGCACCAATGTTACTTGCCACTTGTCAGCCCAAGCCTGGATATTGTCCAGGTCTTGCTGCATTTGGACATGGACTGCTTCAGTATCTTCAACCATCAGCAAACATCCCCACTTCTGACCTTATGATGGAAGGAAGGTCATTGATGAAGCAGCTGAAGATGGTTGTGCCGAGGACACGACGCTGAGGAACTCCTGCACTGATGTCCTGAACCAAGATGACTGACCTCCAACAACCACAACCATTTTCCTTTGTGCTAGGTACGCCTCCAACCAGTGGAAGGTTTTCTCCCGATTCCCATTAACTCCAGTTTTGCTAGGGCTCCTTGATGCCACACTCAGTCAAAAACAGCCTTGATGTCAAGGGCAGTCAATCTCACCTCACCTCTGGAGTTCAGCTCTTTTATCCGTGTTTGAACCAAGGCTGTAATGAGGTCAGGAGCTGAGTGACCCTGGCGGAGTCCAAACTGGGCATCAGTGAGCAGGTTATTGCTAAGCAAGTGCTGCTTGGCAACACTGTTGATGACCCCTTCCATCACTTTACTGATGACCAAGAGTAGGCTGATGGGGCGGTAATTGGCCAGATGGGATTTTTCCTGCTTTTTGTGTACAGGACAAATCCGGGCAATTTTCCACATAGCCGGGTAGATGTCAGTGTTGTAGCTGTACTGGAACAGCTTGGCTAGGGGCGTGGCAATTACTAAAGCACAAGTCTTCAGTAGCATTGCCGGAATATTGTCAGGGCTGATAAAGACCTGTACTGATATACATAGAAGACAGAGGGTAGCAGTGGAAGGGTGCTTTTCTGAATGGAGAGCTGTGACTAGTGGAGTTCCACAGGGATCAGTGCTGGGACCATTGCTGTTTGTAGTATACATAAATGATTTGGAGGAAAATGTAACTGGACTAATTAGTAAGTTTGCAGACGAGACCAAGGTTGGAGGAGTTGCAGATAGTGAAGAGGATTGTCAAAGGATACAACGGGACATAGATCGGTTGGAGACTTGGGCGGAGAAATGGCAGATGGAGTTTAATCCGGACAAATGCGAGGTAATGCATTTTGGAAGGTCTAATACAGGCAGGAATTACACAGTAAATGGCAGAACCATTAGTGCATCAACGGGCAGAGGGATCTGGGTGTACAGGTCACTGAAAGTGGCAACGCAGGTGGATAAGGTAGTCAGGAAGGCATATGGCATGCTTGCCTTCATCGGCAGGGGTATTGAGTATAAAAGCTGGAAAGTCATGCTGCAGCTGTATAGAACCTTGGTTAGGCCACACTTGGAATATTGCGTGCAATTCTGGTCACCACATTACCAGAAGGATATGGAGGCGTTGGAGAGGGTGCAGAGGAGGTTTACCAGGATGCTGCCTGGTCTGGAGGTTATTAGCTATGAGGAGAGGTTGGAGAAACTCGGATTGTTCTCACTAGAGCGACGGAGATTGAGGGGCGACTTGATCGAAGTTTACAAAATTATGAGTGGCATGGACAGAGGAGATAGTCAGAAGCTTTTTCCCTGGGTGAAAGAGTCAATTACTAGGGGACATAGATTTAAGGTGAGAGGAGGAAACTATAGAGGAGATGTGTGGGGCAAGTTTTCTACGCAAAGGGTAGTGAGTGTCTGGAATTCGCTGCCAGAGGAGGTGGTGGAAGCAGGTACGATAGTGGTGTTTAAGAGGCAGCTTGACAAATACATGAATAGGATGGGAATAGAGGGATACGGACCCCGGAAGTGCAAAATGTTTTAGCTGACGGGCGATATGATTGGCACAGGCTTGGAGGGCCAAAGGGCCTGTTCCTGTGCTGTACTTTTCTTTGTTCTTTGATAAAGACCTGTGTGTGTGTTAATACTCATGTATTCTCTCGATGATTTATCCAGTTCTAATTGTTGGATGGTTGGCTCATATCCACTATTGTATAGGACTTGCCTCCAGCCAGCTTTGCATACAATTGGTCTATCCTTGGAATGGGGCAGTTGTCTGGTTTTGCTGCCTTATTCACTGTCAACTTATACTTCCCACCAATTCCTATGGTTTGGTCAGGCTTAACCACTGGAACTATGAGTGCTGCCCACTCTGAGAATTGGACAGCTTGGGCGATGCCCAGTTTTTCTAACTGGCACAGTTCTGCATCCGCCTTCTCCTTCAATGCATAAGGCACAGGTCCGGTCTTAAAGAAACGTGGTGTCACCTGTGGATCCACATATATCGTGGGCTTTTAACTTCCCTGATTAATCCCAAAATACCATGGCGTATTTCCTTAGCAGTTCAGGAACTCCTGTTTTCAGGTGAAATATCTCAGACCAGTCAAGCTTGATCTTCTGTAACCAGTCTCGGCCTAACAGACTGGGTCCTTCTCCAGTCACTATTATCACAGGCAGCTGGGCTGTCTGTTGCCTGTAAGACACTGGTGCTGTGGCGATCCCCTTTACCTGAATAGATTCTCCAGTGCAATATCTTTAATTTAGCGGTTCTCTGCTCCAGGTTTACTAACTTTCTACCTTTAGTCAGGGATCTGAAAGTGTGCTCTCCCACCACTGTAGTTGAGGCCTCCATATCCACCTCCATTATTAATGGCTTCTCATTAACTTGGATTGTGACAGTGATGGATTCGGTTTTTACAGCTGTTACATTACACAGGCTCGGTTTTTACAGCTGTTACATTACACAGGCTCGGTTTTTACAGCTGTTACATTACACAGGCTCGGTTTTTACAGCTGTTACATTACACAGGCTCGGTTTTTACAGCTGTTACATTACACAGGCTTGGTTTTTACAGCTGTTACATTACACAGGCTCGGTTTTTACAGCTGTTACATTATACAGGTTCGGTTTTTACAGCTGTTACATTACACAGGCTCGGTTTTTACAGCTGTTACATTACACAGGCTCGGTTTTTACAGCTGTTACATTATACAGGCTTGGTTTTTACAGCTGTTACATTACACAGGCTCGGTTTTTACAGCTGTTACATTATACAGGCTCGGTTTTTACAGCTGTTACATTATACAGGCTCGGTTTTTACAGCTGTTACATTACACAGGCTCGGTTTTTACAGCTGTTACATTACACAGGCTCGGTTTTTACAGCTGTTACATTACACAGGCTCGGTTTTTACAGCTGTTACATTACACAGGCTTGGTTTTTACAGCTGTTACATTATACAGGCTCGGTTTTTACAGCTGTTACATTACACAGGCTCGGTTTTTACAGCTGTTACATTATACAGGCTTGGTTTTTACAGCTGTTACATTACACAGGCTCGGTTTTTACAGCTGTTACATTATACAGGCTTGGTTTTTACAGCTGTTACATTACACAGGCTCGGTTTTTACAGCTGTTACATTACACAGGCTCGGTTTTTACAGCTGTTACATTATACAGGCTCGGTTTTTACAGCTGTTACATTACACAGGCTCAGTTTTTACAGCTGTTACATTATACAGGCTTGGTTTTTACAGCTGTTACATTACACAGGCTCGGTTTTTACAGCTGTTACATTACACAGGCTCAGTTTTTACAGCTGTTACATTACACAGGCTCGGTTTTTACAGCTGTTACATTATACAGGCTTGGTTTTTACAGCTGTTACATTACACAGGCTCGGTTTTTACAGCTGTTACATTACACAGGCTCGGTTTTTACAGCTGTTACATTACACAGGCTCGGTTTTTACAGCTGTTACATTACACAGGCTCGGTTTTTACAGCTGTTACATTATACAGGCTTGGTTTTTACAGCTGTTACATTACACAGGTTCGGTTTTTACAGCTGTTACATTACACAGGCTCGGTTTTTACAGCTGTTACATTACACAGGTTCGGTTTTTACAGCTGTTACTTTATACAGTGAATAGATGTCGGTGTCAGCAGCTTCAGGTTCTGCTGTATTCTTTAATTCAATCTTCTTGGTTTGATGCTTTGTGGGCTGTTTCGACCCTTCTTATGGCAATAATGACATTCTGCCTCCTTGAATTTACAGCTGTCTGGCACATGGTCACCTCCACATCTATAACAACTTAATCTTGGAGCCGCTGATGAATTCTTTCTTTTGATAAAGGACTTTTCATGGTTTTAACAGCAGACATTGCATCTCCCCTCGATGCTGTGGGTCTGGTTTCCACGCCACACTCAGCAGCAGGTTCCTGCCCCACATGAAGAACAGCGCCATGTTGTATGTGTACAAAGCCTGCCAGTCTCTCACTGCACTTTCCATGGCGAGGGAGATTCCTTGGGTACGCTTAAAGACGATGTTTACCTCGGTGAGTGAAAGGCGCTCTGTGGCATCGTCTTGAACTCCACAAACTAATCGGTCCTGCAGCAAATCATTTACCGTGTTCCCGATGTCAGTGTTCTGTCAGTGCACCCCATCTCTGGGAAGCAGCAACGCCCCTGAGGGGGAATGGATCAGAGAGATTTCTCCAGCAGAGAACAATCCAAACCTCGCTCCTTGCACGAACCCCCCGTTGTCACCTGAGCGGAACATTTCCAACGGGGCGGTTCTGGGCTGTTTCCTCAGCCCGTCAAAAGCGAGACAATTTGCAAACACTATGGGTTTGTAGGAGCAAACCAAAGGACTGGAACTGACAAAAACAACAGGACTGGTAAGTGAGAAAATGCATTAAAATGGGGATCAAGATTGAGTCCATCAACGTGTGTAGCGTTAAATCTGCTACGCGATGTGTTGCAACCTTGGATTACCTTGCCAAGGTCAAAGCTGACCTGTTGTTTCTGCAGGAGTGTGCAATACTGCACCTCAGCTCCTACAGGCAATGGGCACGATGGTGGTCCCAAGGGGCATCACTCTGGTCGGGAGGAAACGACTCTCGTTCCTCCGGCCTGGGTATTCAGCTGCAGGGAGGCAATGTCACCATGTCCGAGGTTGAGGAGGTGGTGGGCGGGCCCCTCCTCGTAGCGGACATTATTGTACAAGAATGCGCCACTCTAGTTAATTAACATGTATGCCCCGGATCAAAACAGCGAGTGGCTGGTTGTCCTTCAGCAGCTCCCACTTCTGCTGGCGACTTCCAGGCTGGCCATTCTGGGCGGTGACTTCAGCCGCATCATCGATGGAGCTGGACAATCTGGCAGGGCCGACAGCAGACTGGACACCACGTCCAGATCCCTGATGGAAATAGTAAAGGATGGCAAGCTGCACAACGTCTTCAGCAACCCTGCAGATGAAGCGCAGCAGAGATACACCTGGTCGCGGCCAGAGTGGTCCACCCACTCAAGGATAGACTTCCTGTTTGTGTCCCGAGCGTTCACAGTCAGGTCCACGGACATCAAGCCAGTGTTCTTCTCTGACCACTGCCTCCTACCGGTCAAATGTCACTTACAGGAAGACCAGAGGCTTGGCCGGGGGACATGGAAGCTGAACGTGAAACTGCTGACCCCAGAGAACTCAAGAAGGATTACAAAGGCTGGGGAACTGTGAAACACTCTTTGATTCCCTGACACACTGGTGGGAAGCGATCAAGGAGGATATCAAGAAGGTACTCATCCAGAAAGCGAGAAAGGAACAGAGGGAAATGTCCTGACTCCAGCGAAACATGCAGAATCTGCTCCGGCTGCAGTCGATGGGGTTGATGTCAAGGAGGAACTCCAAGAGATGAAGCCCACAGACAGCACGGTCTCCCAGTCCTTCCTGTCCTCTATCACAGAGGTATTAGACGACAGTACACGGGAGAGCCTGGACAAACCGCTAACTCATGACGAACTGACTAAGGCCCTTGAGTCCTTCGAGAAGAGTAAAACTCCCGGAAGCGACGCCTTGCCGTTGGAGTTGTATTCGGCTCTGTGGGACTGGATGGGCCCAGACCTGCTGGAAGTGTACGAGAGTATGCTCCTGGCCGGCAGCATGTCAGAATCCATGAGGAAAGGCAACACCCTCATCTACAAGTGGAAGTGGAAAGGGGAGGAAATTAGAAATTGGCGACCCATCTCACTGTTGAATATGGATTATAAGATTCTGTCCAACGTCAATGACAATTGGGTGAAGTCTGCTCTAGCGTTGGTGATCCACCCTGACCAGACCTGCACTGTGCCGGGCAGGAAGATCTCTGACAGCCTCGCGCTGCTCAGGGATACGATTGCCTATGTGCAGGACAGGGGTGTGGACACCTCCCTCATCAGCCTGGATCAGGAGAAGGCCTTTGACAGAATATCGCACACCTACATGGTGGATGTGATCTCCAAAATGGGGTTTGGGGAGGGAATCTGCAATTGGATCCAACTGCTCAACACTAACATCAGTAGCGCAGTTTCAATCAATGGGTGGGAATCAGATAGCTTTCCCATTAAATCTGGAGCCAGGCAGGGCTGCTCTCTCTCCCCTGTCCTGTTCGGATGTTACACTGAACCCTTTGCTGAGTCCATCAGGAAGAATTAGGGCATAAGAGGAGTGACGATCCCAGGCAGTGGAGGCACTCAGGTCAAAGCCTCCCTGTAGATGGACGATGTCGCCATCTTCTGCTCGGATCCGCTGTCGGTGCGCAGACTAATCAGCATCTGCGATCAGTTCAAACTGGCCTCGGGAGCCAAGGTAAATCATGACAAGTGCGAGGCCATGTTCTTTGGGAACTAGGCTGACCGATCCTTTGTCCCGTTCGTCACCAGGTGAGACTGCCTGAAGGTGTTGGGGATATGGTTTGGAGGGACCAGGGCATGCGTTAGAAACTGGAAGGAGCGAGTGGCTATGGTGGAAAGAAAACTGGGCATGTGGGAGCGACGCTCCCTCTCCATTGCGGGTAAGAACCTGGTCATCAGGTGTGAGGCACTCTCGCTGTTGCTGTACGTGGCGCAGGTCTGGCCCATTCCTCACTCCTGCGTGGTGGCGATCACTCGAGCCATCTTCCGCTTTATCTGGAGGTCAAAAATGGATTGTGTTCGCAGGGACGCGATGTACAAGCCTCTAGAAGAAATGTGCTTAACATCACCCTCATCCTGATGGCCACCTTTGTGTGTGGCTGCATCAAGCTGTCTGTAGACCCTCGGTACGCAAACACCAAGTGTCACTATGTGCTGAGGTTCTACCTGTGCCCGGTGTTGCGAAGGATGGGTCTGGCCACGCTGCCGCAGAACGTTCCAGGTAGTTGGACCGTGCCGTACCACCTGTCCCTGGTGGAAAGATTTATGCAGAGAAACAACTTTGACCACAAGTCCACCAGGCAGTAACGTCCAAGAGGCCCTGAGGGAAAAGGAGAGGGTGGATCCTGTGGGATGGTTCCCCGAGCAGACTGTCAAAGTCATTTGGCAGAATACCTCATCACCAGAACTTTCCAACAAGCACAAAGACATAGCTTAACGGGTGGTGAGAAAGGTCCTCCCCGTCAGTTCCTTCCTACACACCAGGAGTCTCACCCTCTCTGCACGTTGCCCTCGAGGTGGCTGTGGTAGGGAAGAGACCATTGTTCATCTCCTTGTAGATTGTGCCTTTGCAAAGAAGGTCTGGAGAGAGATGCAGTGGTTTATGCCGTGGTTCATCCCGAGCAGTTCTGTGACACAGGACTCTGTGCTCTACGGGCTGATCCCAGGGACAGGGACGCACATCGAGACAAACATCAGCTGCAGCTGGAGGATCATCTACTCAGTGAAAGACGCTCTTTGGTCTGCCCGAAACTTGTTGGTCTTCCAGCGCAAAGAGTTGTCCCTGACCAAGTGTTGCAGACTGGCACATTCCAACGCCCAGGACTATGTGCTGAGGGACGCACTAAAGCTTGGGGCAGCCGCTGCACAGGGGAAAGGTCGCTGTCTAAGACCTTTCAGCCGTAGTGCACCGAGGTGCTGGGAATCGTATTGACCCTTCAGGCTGTGTGACTCACATTGAATGTATGCAGTGAATATTACATGTATCACAATTGTACTGAAGCACCTCAGAGTGCAACATGATCTGCAAGGAAAAGCTGAATATTATTACTCTTTTTGTGAAGGCCATTTTGAAATGTCTTGTCATCTTCTATGTTCATAAAATATCTGAAAGTACAGTTTTGCACAAAAAAATCATTTTTCACTCCTCACTGGATACAGGCGAGGTACCAGAGCACTGGAGGTCTGTGAATGTTGTGCCATTGTACAGATAGGCCAAATAATTATAGACCAGTCAGTCTTACTTAGGTAGTATTCAGATTATTAGAATCAATTCTCAGACACAGAGAAAACTGTCAATTAGAAAGGCACAGATTAATCGGGGACAGTCAGCATGGTTTTCTTAAGGGAAAGCTGTGCCTTATTAACTTAACTGAATTTTTTGAGTAAATAACGAGGATTGATGAGGGTAGTGCAGTGAATGTTGTCTACATGGATTTTAGTAAGGTATCTGACAAAGTTCCATATGGCAGACTGGTCAGAAAAGTCAAAGCCACAGGGGACACAGGGGAATGTGGTGGGTTGGATCCAAAATTGGCTCAATGACAAGAAACGAATGGTAATGGTCGACAAATGTTTTAGCGAAATGAAAGCTCTTTCCAGCGGTGTTCCACAGGGCTCAGTATTGGGCCCCTTGCTGTTTGTGGTGTGTATTAATGATTTGGACTTAAATGTGGGAGGCATAGTTGGGAAATTTGCCCATGTCACAAAAATTGTCCATGTCATGATTTGTGAAGATATCAATGGTTTGGCCGAGTGCGCAGAAAAGTAGCAAATGGGGTTCGATCGGAAATGTCTGAGGTAATGCATTTGGGGAGAGCAAACAAAGCAAGGGAATACTCAATAAATGGGAGGATATTGAGAGGGGTTGAGGAATTGAGAGTCCTTGGAATGCATGTCCAGAGGTCCCTGAAGGTGGCAGGACAGGTGGATAAGGTGCTCAAGAAAGCATATGGAATGCTGTCTTTTATTTGACAAGGTATTGAATATAAAAGCAGGGATGTAATGAGGGAACTGTATATAGCGCTGGTTAGGCCACAGCTGGAATTTTGTGCACAGTTCTGGTCACCAGATTACAGGAAGGACATAATTGCTCTGGAGAAAGTGCAGAGGTGATTTACAAGAATGCTGCCCGGGCATGAAAATTGCAGCTATGAGGAGAGACCGGGTAGGCTGGGGTTGTTTTCCTTAGAACAGAGGAGGCTAAGGGGTGACCTAATTGAGGTGTACAAAATTATGAGGGGCCGAGATAGAGAGGACAAGATGCCCTGTTTACCCCAGTGGAGAGGTCAATTAGCAGGAGGCACAGATTTAAGATGCTTGGAAGAAGGGTTCGAAGGGATATTAGGAATAACTGTGTCACCCAGAGGGTGGTGGGCATTTGGAATTTGTAGCCCAGATTGGTATCGAAGCAGGAACCCTAAAACCATCGGTTGCACACCGCGATTTTACGTGGGCGGGCCAATTACAGCCCGCCCAGCGTAATTCGTGCCTCCTGATATCTGCAGCAAGGGGCGGGCAGCGGCAGGAGGCCAATGACTGCCGGGTCCAATGGCGACCCGGCGGCCTATTCAAAAACGGTGCAGGCAGCCACTGAGTTCGGTCATCTGCTATGTATTGATTTCAGCCTCCAACATGGGATTCCCATTGATAATGGAAAGACGAGCGCATCCTGATCCGGGTGCCAGGCATGCACATTAACAGTGTAACTACTTCAACTAATCAAATGTCCTGGTTTTCCCTTTCAGCCTCACCAGAGCACGCCCGGTCTCAGGAGCCTGAGGGACCGCCGCTGACCCCTGAGACACAGATGATATGAACGTACCAGCGCCACACCCTCTCAGCCAGGCAGGCACCAGCGCCACACCCTCTCAGCCAGGCAGGCACCAGCGCCACACCCTCTCAGCCAGGCAGGCACCAGCGCCACACCCTCTCAGCCAGGCAGGCACCAGCGCCACACCCTCTCAGCCAGGCAGGCACCAGCGCCACACCCTCTCAGCCAGGCAGGCACCAGTGCCACACCCTCTCAGCCAGGCAGGCACCAGCGCCACACCCTCTCAGCCAGGCAGGCACCAGCGCAGATACCAGCACCTCAGTGAGAATAAGATTGTCAGCTAGAAACTCGGTGCACAGCGGTGAGGGCACTTCATACTTGCTTGAGGTGTAGGCGGAGGCAGAGCACGTCCAGGGCGCTGGCAGTTGGAGGACGGCTGGGGACCAGAAACATGCTCAGTCAGTGGCTGCTGATGAGCCTCTGGTGTCGTCCCTGAGACAGCAGATGCTGGAAGTCCAGCAGGTTGTGTGGGAGGATCTGACGGAGATACATGAGGGAATGCGTGCCATGGTCTACGTTGTGGAGGAGTCCATACGGAGCATGAGCAATGCAACGACCCTCATGGCCGAGTGCGCTGCCTCCTCCATAGAGAGAGTGGCAGCTCTCATGGAGAGGCTCCTCCAGGAGAACAACCAGGGCTTCCTGGGGATGCGCTCAGACCTGCAAGCCCTCAATGACCGGCAATGACCTCAGGTGGTCACCGTCAGTGTGGGAGATGGATTGGTACCCAGTATCCCAGCTAGGCGACTATCCATCAGTGGTGAGCAGGGAGGTCCAAAGTGACCTGACGGTGGCGCACCAACTGCCTGTCGTCTCTGCGAGCTCCTCTCAGGCCGCTCTGGGAGGCTCCGTGAGCAGCAGCTCCTCTACCCCTCTGCCAGTGACCGTGGCGTCTGGTGAGGCTACGGCAACTGGGGAGATGCCAGCCATGGCACTGGCCACTCCCTCCCAGGCAGGGACAGCATAGGCTCCATGGCCAGAGGATGCCCACCAAGGTCATCAAGGCCAACAGGACAGCAGAGTGAGCAGGCTGTCTGCAATGCCAGTGTCAACGAGGGGGGAGCACCAAGACGTAGCACCCGCCAGTGTAAATGTAAAGCACTTTATGCACAACACGGGCTTAACACTAGTCGTTTTCTTTTGTCCCGCTTTTAAGTTCCTGTTAAGTTGGTGCTGGTGTGGAACACATTTTCATTTAGTTTAATTTCTGTATGCCAAGCTGTAAAGCATTAAATGGGTTGGTTCTCAACAAGCCTCTGGGTGCTTCATTAGTTCTGCAGGTGAAGGGGAATCCATGATGTTATGAGTGACTGTTTGTCACTGAGCTTTATTGAAATGGCACATAGTGCATGTTGCTGACCAAGCAACTATTGCTCTCAGGTATTGAGTATGGAGCCTCCAGCCCTGCCATGTGGTGGTGGTTCATGTGTGGTAGGCGAGCTGAAGGAACAGTAGATCAAAGCCTCCCGAGTGTCCCTGCTTCCCTGGAGGTTGCCCAGGTCGGCATCTATCTCTTCAGCGTTCTCCTGACCGTGTTCGTCCTCGGACTCACGACTGGACTCACTGTCTGCTGCCAGAGCAGCTGTGGCAACATCATCCTCCACTGATTCCCCCCTTTCCGATGCCAGGTTGTGGAGAGTCCAGCATGCAACCACTATCAGTGACACACGATCTGGGGGGTACTGGAGTGTGCCCCCTGGACGGTCCAGGCATCGGAAGTGCATCTTGAGAAGACCGATGGTTGTCTCTATCACCGCCCTTGTGGTGCCATGACTCCTATTGTACTGCTGCTCAGCCTCTCTTCCTGGATGGCGGAGAGGCGTCATGAGCCACCTTCTGAGGGGATAGCCCTTGTCACCCAGCAGCCATCCATCCAGCCGGGCTGGAGCACTGAAGAGCTGCGGCGCCTGGGAGAGTCTCGGGGTGTACGGGTCATGGGAGCCTCCTGGGTACCTTGCACAGACTTGCAGAATCTGCATCCTATGGTCACACACTATCTGCACGTTCATGGAGTGGAATCCCTTCCTGTTGACGAAGGCTCCCGGCTCACCCGCTGGTGCCTTGATGGCCACTCGTGTGCAGTCGATTGCACCCTGGACGTGGGGGAACTCAACAATCACTGCAAAGCCTCTGGCTCGCTCTGCCTGACTGGCCTCGTCCGTACGGTAGTGAATAAAGTACAGTACCCGCCTGAACAGAGCATCCACCAGCTTGACACAACTGTGGACAGCTGACTGGGGGACTCCACATAGATCACCCACTGACCCCTTCTATACCGGAGGGCATAGAAGTTGAGGGCCACAGTGACCTTCAGTGCCACTGGCATGGGGTGTCCACCCACACAGTTGGAACGGATCTCAGGGCCGATCATCTGACAGGTGGAGGTCACTGTCTCCCTTGAGACACGGAGCCTCCTTTGGCATTGCACCTCAGGCATATTGAGTAGCTGCATCGCCGTCTTTAAACCCTGGCAGCAGGTTAGTGGCATCTTCTGCGGTCCCTTCTGCCTCGGACGTCCTGTTGGCCCCGCACCCATGTGCCTGTGCCTCTCCTCCCACAGGTCAGCCTGGAGGCTGAATAGGGACACTTGGTCTCCTCCCTCTTCTACCCCTCTCTTCCTCTTCAGAATAGGGGCCTCCAGCGGAGATCACAATCCCTTTTCGCAGGGTAAGCCAAGGCTGTCTGATACCTGGAAGGCCTCAAATGTTATGAATCCTCCGGGAGCCTGGAAAACAAAACTGAGTCCTGAACTGAAGCCTCTTATTTCTGTCAAAGCACTTCTGAAGCGAAATGAAGATGCCTTATTCACACAAGCAACCAGCAGCAAGTTATATCCTAAACTACAAACTACTCACATTTACAAGCTCTCTGACCCCTCTTACCCCACTCGTGGATGAGGTTTTTGTCAATGTGGCCTGCACGCCAGCACATTTAGCCCATGCGGTAGCCTGAAAATCGCACGGGCTACGTAAAGTCCGGGACACTCAGTGTCTCAAGGGCCTTAACTGGCCAGTTAATTAATGGACGGTGCGCCTCCAACCCCATCGTGCACCCACCTAGCAAAATATGCTGAGAGTGCGCTCGGCTGAGGTCAACTCGCTTTATATCACAGTCGGGCATGTCGGGCGGGCGCCTGCACACCGAGCTCAAAATTCTGGCCTGGGAGTTTTGCTCACCTTATACCTGGGCCTGTTGGAGACAAATTGATAAGAGTTTGATCGCTGTGATTAGTGAACAACTCCATCAACATCCTATCATGCAACTACCACAGGTGGTGAACTGGATGAACCTTAAGGGCAGAATTTTGCCCACGTTGGGCAGGATTTGCAGGGTGAGCGGGAGCGGCTGGGAAATGGACCACTGCCCACGAGTGGGCTGTGACCACGATTTCACACTGTGCGGACCAATTAAGGCCTTAACTGTCCCCCCAGCGTGAACGCCAGCTGCAGAAATGTTTGAGAAGGGGCAGGCGGGGGCCTGTTGGCCGCTGGGTCCAATGGCGACCCGGCAGCCAGTTCAAGAACGACGCAGGCAGCGCCAGGGAGGCTGCCCGGGTCAGAGTTGCTGCAAGGACATGGCTGCAAACGAGGATGCAGAGACCAGGCGGGAGAGGAGGTCGGCTGGTCACTCGGTACCCTGTTTTTCGGACGAGTGCCTCGTCGTCCTCCTGGAGGGGGTGGCTGCCAGGAGGGACACCCTTATCCCCAGAGATAGGAGGAGGAGGCCACTGCACCTCAGCAAGAGGGCATGGGAGGAGGTGGCAGCCCGGGTGAGCAGTCACGATGTGGTTTAATGACCTGCTGCGCTCAGGAAGGGCGAGTACCATGTTGGCATGGGTCAGTGTGGTGAAATGTTAAGGGCTGGCCGTCTCCTCGTGGAGCTCAGGGGTTTTACAGTGTGACTGCCAACTGTCTACGACACCGGAGCTGTCCCAGGGGCTGAGTCCTGGCTGCTTGGACTGAGTGCCTTGCGGCATGAGGCCCCCAACTCGGATGAGCCCTGTGAGGTGCTCCTCAGGTGGGGTTGGCCAGGCTGCAATGGTGCTGCAGGGAGAGAGTGGACCAATCAATGCTCCTCTGTCCTTTCAGGAAAAGATATCCTATAACAATATTGAGAGGTCACGGACAGGCGGAGGACCCCCACACCTTCTCAGCCTCTCCCACAATGAGCAGGAGGACTTGGAGCTTGAGAGGTGCCACGCATCTCAATTAACCAGCCATGGAGAGGCTGGGAGTGCCAGGTGAAGGTAAGAGTGCAGTGCACTGAGGTGAGAGTGTCGGATGGTGCAAACATGTAGTCTCATTATTCATGGTAGCCTCCAGACTGGAGTCTCCATAGGCCACTGAATGATGATGGCACCATGATGCACATCGCCATTGTCTCACCAGGGTGCCTGGCATGCATTAAACTAATGACTTGTCCTCATTCTCCCCTAGGTCTGCCACCAAGCAGCGAAGCACACAACCCCCAGGAGCTATACCTGACCCCAGAGGACCACCATGCTCCCCAAGCACATCCGCCACACCCACTCTCTGAACCAGACACCAGCGCAGATACCAGCACCTCGGTGGGCATCAGTTCGGCAGATAGTATCTCAGTGCACATTGGTGAAGGCACTTCACACTCGCTTGAGGTGTAGGCAGAGGCAGAGAGTGCTCAGGGCTGATGATGAGTCTCTGGAGTTGTCCATTAGGCGACAGATGCTGGATGTCCAACGGGATGTGCGGGAGGATCTGGCGGAGATACACGAGGGTATTCGTGCCATGGTCTCCAGTATGGAGGAGTCCCTGTGGAGCATCAGCACTGTGTTGACCCTCATGGCCGAACGCACTTCCTCCTCCATTGAGAGAGTGGCGACTCTCATGGAGAGGCTGCTCCAGGGACAGAATCAGGGGTTCCTGGGGTTGCGCTCAGGCCTGCAAGCCCTCACACAGACGCTAACCTCAAGTGGTCAGTGTCAGTGTGGGAAGTGGATGAGGCACCCAGTATCCCAGCTAGCTGCCCATCCATCAGCAGCAAGCAGGGAGGTGCACAGCGACCTCACGTTGGATCACGACCTTCTTGTTGTCTCTGCGGGCTCCTCTCAGGGCGCTCTGGATGATGGCAGCAGCTCCTCCATCCCTCTGCCAGTGACTGTCACATTTGATGAGGCTGCGATGACTGGGACGATGCCAGCCGTGGCACTGGCCGCTCCCTCCCAGGCGGGGCCAGCACAGGCTCCACTGGCCAGAGGATGACACCAAGATCATCAAGGCCAACAGGACAGCAGAGTCAGCAGGCTGTCTCCAATGTCGGTGCCAGCGAGTGGGGAGCACCTAGGCATAGCAGCTGTAAACATTAGTTTAAAGCACCTTAAGCACAAGAGGGACTGGTCATGGGTGATCTTTTGTTTCTCTTTTTGTTTTTCTTTACTTAATGGTGTGACCACCAACAGCGGATATTGTTCCCTTCAAAGCCATGTGAGTTCCAACATCAGACTAGATTTGCTTTTGTGTTATTGGCGTGAGTCTGTTTCATTTATTTTGTAGGTGCAGGGTACGCCGGTATGTAATGCTGGATGTGGGTGGCTCGAAACTTTATTGCACAGGCACTGAGTGTATCTTGGGGACCAGGGAAAGGGTGATTTCTGTGATCCAGGATGGAGGTGGCAGCCCTGGCATGTGGTGGTAGTTCTTATTTGGCAGCCTAGCTGAAGGAGCGTTGGATCAAGGCATCCCTGGTGTGCCTGCCACACCGGAGATTAGAGAGGTCTCCCTCCACACCCTCAGCGTTCTCCTCACTGCGCTCCTATTCTGACTCACTACGGGATTCATCATATGTGGCCTGTGGAGCTCCCTCAAGATCCTCTTCCTCCAGTGGGTCCCGCCTTGCCATTGCCAGATTGTGGAGGGTGCAGCGTGCAAGCACTATCAGTGACACCCGCTCTAGTGGGGTTATTGTGGTACTCCCCCTGAACAGTCCAGGCATTGGAAGCGCATCTTCTGAAGATATGGTCTTCTCTATCCCCTCCACCCTTGTGGAAGTGTGGCTCCTGTTGTAATGCTGTTCGGCCTCTGTTCTTGGGTGACGGAGAGGAGTCATGAGCCACCTTTTCAACGGATAGCCCTTGTCACCCAGCAGCCATCCATCCAGCCGGGCTGGAGCACTGAAAAGCCGCGGCGCCTGGGAGAGTCTCAGGGTGTACGGGTCACGGGAGCTGCCTGGGTACCTTGCACAGACTTGCAGAATCTGCATCTTATGGTCACACACTATCTGCACGTTCATGGAGTGAGATCCCTTCCTGTTGACGAAGGCTCCCGGCTTACCCACTGGCACCTTGATGGCCACATGTGTGTCAGTGGATGGCACCCTGGACATGGGGGCATCCACCAATCACTGCGAAGCCTCTGCCTCACTCAGCCTGGCTACCCTCATCCATACAGAAATGAATGACAGTCAATACCCGCCTGAACAGAGCTTCTGTCACTAGCTTGACACAACTGTGGACAGCTGATTGGGAGGCTCCACATAGATCTCCCACTGAGCCCTGGAAAGAGCCAATGGATAGAAGTTGAGGGCCACAGTGACCTTCAGAGACACTGGCATGGGGTGTCCACCCACAGTCAGATCTGCAGGTCCTTCAGCATTGCACCTTGGATATATTGAGGTAGCTGCATCGCAGCCTGTAAACCCTGGCAGCAGGATAGTGGCGGCACCTGCAGCCCCTTCTGCCTTGGACTACCTGCTGGCCCTGCGCCCCTTGTGCCTGCAACTCTCCTCCCGCAGGTCACTCCCCTGGAAGCTGCATTGGGACACCTGGCCTCCTCCCCCTTCTGCCCCTCTCTTCCTCCTCAGAGGAGATGCTGCCCAGCGGAGACCACAATCCCCATGACCAAGGTAACAGGAGGCTGTCTGATACCTAGAAGGGGCCACACGATCAAAATCGTCAGGGGGCCTGGGAGACACCAGTGAGTCCTGAAATGAAGCCCTGAACAGAGATGAAGCTGCCAAGTACCGATAAGCAACCAGCAACAAACTATTGCCAAAACCCCTCATTACTCACACTGGAAATGCTGCTGACCCTTATTATCCCGCCCGTGGATGAGGTTTGCGAATGGTCGGCTGCCCGAGCGATGAGCGCAAACTTGCACTGGCAACGTTAAATCGGTGTCACTTGGCTTAAGGGCCTTAACTGGCCTCTTAATTAATGGCGGGAGCGGCTCTGACTCCCATGCGTGCCCGCTGACTGAACTATCCGTGAGTGTGCGATGACGTTGGGACGCTCGCCCAAGGTCTTCGCGCGTCACCTTACGCTCGAGCGTGTTGGGCATGCGCCCGAACGCCGGTGCAAAAAATTCTGCCCCAAGTCTTCTTTCCATCCAGTAATTCCAATGTTCGTTTCTCACCAGTGATTGGAAAGATCATGGTGATTCTTTTGGTAAAAGGCAAATATCTTTACTTTTTATCTCCAAAATTATTATTAGTGTTGTTAGAAACAAGATTTGAGGTGATATTCAAAACACAGTGAACAGTGATGTGAAATAAACAACATGCATTTTAATTTCCAAATCTATGATTGTCCACCAGTGGGAACAGACTTTGGCCTTTTGTTAACTTTAACTGGTTTGAATTGGAATATAAAAGATATTGTTTGGTTTAATAAAGTTTCAGTCTAACAGGAGCCCCAGAGTCAACCCCGAGCAACACCCACCCACCACCTCCTGTTACTGGGCAGCGCGATGTAACCTCCCCTTCACCCACTGTCCTTATCACTTTAATATGTCACATTCAAGCCCAGATGGGCAGCCGATCATAAAATGATTGGGAGTAAAAAATGAAAATGCTGGAGAAACTGAGCAAGTCCTTCGGGCTGATACCTGGCAGGGAGAGACCATGATCATGTTGCTTCTGCATATGTGCAAATGTAGTTTTTGTGGGTATCATTTCTTTTCAGCAAAGCTTTTGGCCTTTTTGCCCTTTGGTATTGGAGGCTCTTCTGTGGTTGTTTGTCCTCCTTTGAAGAGGCTTCAGTGCCGAACAGGAGTGATGGCTGCAACCAGTCAAGCCCCAAACCAGCGTTAGGGAGGCAGTGAAGGACAGCGAAGGAGGGACACCCATTGGCTGAGCCTTCTTCATTAAAAGAGTCCTTTTGGAATCCTGTGGAATTGAAGCTGCTGAGACCTACTGTCTGCAGGACTTGCCCAGCGCTGGATACTTCAATGTGACCTTCAAGAATGTTGCTGCCTGTGCCCAGTTCCTGAAGGTGTTTGAGGAGAAGGGAGACCAGCCACAGTTGAGAATCCTCACGGTGGAGCCACTCTTTACTCGGACTCCGCAATGGGCCCATGTGGTGACTGTGCTTCACACTCGCTTGAGGTGCAGGCAGAGGCAGAGAGTGGGATATGCGGAAGGATCTGGCGGGGATAAATGAGGGAATGTGTGCCGTGGTCTCCATTGTGGAAGAGTTCCGGTGCAGCAGCGGCACTGCGTTGACCCTCATGGTTGAGCGCACTGCCGCCTCCATGAGGAGAGTGGTGAGTCTCATGGAGAGGCTGCTCCAGGGACAGAATCAGGGGTTCCTGGGGTTGCGCTCAGGCCTGCAAGCCCTCACACAGACGCTAACCTCAAGTGGTCAGTGTCAGTGTGGGAAGTGGATGGGGCACCCAGTATCCCAGCTAGCTGCCCATCCATCAGCAGCAAGCAGGGAGGTGCACAGCGACCTCACGTTGGATCACGACCTTCTTGTTGTCTCTGCGGGCTCCTCTCAGGGCGCTCTGGATGATGGCAGCAGCTCCTCCATCCCTCTGCCAGTGACTGTCACATTTGATGAGGCTGCGATGACTGGGACGATGCCAGCCGTGGCACTGGCCGCTCCCTCCCAGGCGGGGCCAGCACAGGCTCCACTGGCCAGAGGATGACACCAAGATCATCAAGGCCAACAGGACAGCAGAGTCAGCAGGCTGTCTCCAATGTCGGTGCCAGTGAGGGGAGAGCACCCGTAAACGCAAGTTTAAAGCACCTTAAGAACAAGAGGGACTGGTCACCGGTCATCTATTGTTCCCTGTTTTGTTTATCTTGTTTTAATGGTGTGACCACCAACAGCGGATATTGTTCCCTTCAATACTATGTGACTTCCAACATTAAATTATATTTGCTTTTGTGTTATTGGCGTGTGTCTGTTTCATTTATTTTGTAGGTGCAGGGTACGCCGGTATGTAATGCTGGATGTGGGTGGCTCAAAACTTTATTGCACAGGCACTGCGTCTATCTTGGGGCCCAAGGAAAGGGTGATTTCTGTGATCCAGGATGGAGGTGGCAGCCCTGGCATGAGGTGGTAGTTCTTATTTGGCAGCCTAGCTGAAGGAGCGTTGGATCAAGGCATCCCTGCCTCCATAGACGTTACTGAGTCTCCCTCCACACCCTCAGCATTTTCCTCACTGTGCTCCTCTTCGGACTCACTCCGGGATTCATCATCTGTGGCCTATGGAGCTGTGTCAAGATCCTCTTCCTCCAGTGGGTCCCCCTTTGCCATTGCCAGATTGTGGAGAGCGTAGCATGCAAGCACTATCAGTGACACCCGCTCTGGGGGGTTATTGTAGTGCTCCCCCGAACGGTCCAGGCATCGGAAGCGCATCTTCTGAAGTCTTTTGGTCCTCTCTTACCACCCCCCTTTGGAGGCTTGGCTCCTGTTGTATTGCTGCTCTTGGATGACGGAGAGGCATCATGAGCCACCTTTTCAGGGGATAGCACTAGTCTCCCAGGAGCCATCAATCCAGATGGGCTGTAGCACTGAATAGCCTTGACGCCTGGGAGTGTCTCAGGATGTAAGTGACATGGGGTCTGCCTGGGTACCTTGCATAGACTTGCAGAATCTGCATCCTATGGTCACACACTATCTGCACGTTCATGGAGGGGAATCCCTTCCTGTTGACGAAGGCATCCGGCTTACCCACTTGCACCCAGGATGGGAGGGCATCCCAGTAATCGCTGCAAAGCCTCTGGCTCGCTCAGCCTGGCTGGCCTCGTCTTACGGAAATGAGTGAAGTCAATACCCGCCTGAACAGAGCTTCTGTCACCAGCTTGACACAACTGTGGACAGCTGATTGGGAGGCTCCACACAGATGCTCCACTGAGCCCTGGAAAGAGCCAGAGGCATAGACATTGAAGGCCACAGTGACCTTCAGAGCCACTGGCATGAAGTGTCCATCCACGCAGTCGGAGGTCATCTCAGGCCCGATCATCTGACAAATGGAGGTCACAGTCTCGCTGGAACGATGGAGCCACCTTCAGCATTGCACCTCAGACATATTGAAGTAGCTACATCACTGCCTGTAAACCCTGGCAGCAGGATAGTGGCATCTTCTGCGGCCCCTTGTGCCTTGGACTACCTGCTGGCCCTGCGCCCCTTGTGCCTGCAACTCTCCTCCCGCAGGTCACTCCCCTGGACCTGCATTGGGACACTTGGCCTCCTCCCCCTTCTGCCCCTCCCTCCTCAGAGGAGGTGCCTCCAGCAGAGACCACAAGGCTGTCTGATACCTGGAAGGGTCCACACGATCCGAATCCTCAGGGGGCCTGGAAGACACCAACGAGTCCTGGAATGACGTGTGGAAATGCTCTGAATGAAGCCCCGATCAGAGATTCAGCTGACAAGTACCAATAAGCCACCAGCAGCAAGTTATCTCCAAAACTCCTCACTACTCACATCGACAATGCTGCTGACCCTTCTTATGCCGCACGTGGATGAGGTTTAGCGAATTGTGGGCTGCCCACCTGCCTGTGCAAGGACTGACAAGTCGCACGGGGAACATTCAATCAGCATCAGCTGAGTTGCTAAGGGCCTTAACTGGCCTCTTTATCAATGGCAGGCGCGGCTCCGACTTCTGCGTGGGTCCGCCGAGCGAAATATCGCACGAGTGCGCGATGACACCAGGACACTCGCCCGCCGCCATCGCCCGTCATTTTACACTTGTTCAAGTCGGGCGCACGCCCGCCCAGGTGAAAAGTCTGGCCTATATGTATTTCTGTAGACTGTATGTACCTTCTGTAACTTTGTAATTTCTGTAAGGCAACGTGTCACTCTGTACTTTCACCATTTTTTAAAATTAACTTGTACCAAGCACAGGCAGATAAGAATTCTAGAAGACATCTAGACATCAATTAAACAGTTAAGTTAGTGAGCCTCATACCGCTACCTGCACGTTGGTAGAGGAGAATATTGGCATCTTGAAGATGCGATTCTGAAGCCTCGACAGATCTGGCAGAACGCTCCAGTCCAATCCCCAGAGGGTCTCACAGATCATCGTAGCTCAGTGAATGCGGCCTAACCTGGCACTACAAAGGGGTGAAGACTTATTCGTGGGTGTGGACATCACTGCCTAGACCAGCATCTATTGCCCATCCCTAGTTACCCTTGAGAAGGTGATGGTGAGCTGCCTTCTTGAACTGCTTCAGTCTATGTGGTGTAGGTGCATCCATAGCACTGTTAGGGAGGGAGTTCCAGGGTTTTGACCCAGTGACAGTGAAGGAAAGGTGATATATTTCCCAGTCAGGATGGTGAGGGGCTTGAATGGGAGCTTCCAGGTGGTGGTGATTCCATGTGTCTGCTACCCTTCTCCTTCTAGGTGGTAGCGGTGGTGGGTTTGGAAGGTGCAGTACAAGGAGCCTTGGTGAATTTTTGCAGTGCATCTTGGGGATGGTACACACTGCTGCTACTGTGCATCGGTGGTGGAGGGAGTGAAGGTTTGTGAAAAGTCCAGCTAAACGCGATTAGGGATGGGCAATAAATGTTGGCCGAGCCAGCGACACCCACATCCCATCAATTAAAAAAACAAACACCTCACCCGGAGACTTCAGAGAGGCACAACTGATTTGAGCTGGGCTGCTCCAAAAAGCAGGGACAGAATTGTTATGTGAGCCATCAAATGCTGAAGCCTTTTATCCTCAGGGTGGGGATTTGTAGAAAGTTTAGCTTTAATAATTAGCTTGTAGTTCAGTTATGTTTAGTGATCAACCAATCGAAGTATGTTCATCAATTAACCCAACATGACTTTGCTGAATTGTAGTCAATACAGGACATTAGTGCATCACATGACTAGGCCCTTGTTAAAAGTCAGATCCACACTTGATCGAGTGGACACACCACACGGCCCCAAGCCAGTGCTCTGAAGTCAGTCAATGTTGATTCGATTAGAATGTAGCGTCATTGTGCTTCCTAGCAATTGAAATTCAGATTGCATTTCAAAATTTAAATGAAGAAATTTAAAAGGTTTATTGTGTGAAGTAAAACAACTGCAAGGTTCTAAACAATTAATCAGAACCAGCTTAGTCTTTTTAAACTGGGAGTGTTGTAAATATATAACCATCCTCGTCTCTGTAAATTTAGTGAAGTTCTGTAATCGGTTTTTGTAGCTGTGTAGTTCCTGTGACTTTTATTCTTTATGAACCTGTGATATATTAGTCTATATCTTGTACCTGTACCTTGTTACCTTAAGATAAAAGCAAAAAATTGCAGATGCTGGAAATCCAAAACAAAAACAAAAATACCTGGAGGAACTCAGCAGGTCTGACAGCATCTGCGGAGAGGAGCACAGTTAACGTTTCAAGTCTGTATGACTCTTCACCAGAACTAAGAAAAAATAGAAAAGAAGTGAAATATAAGCTGGTTTAAGGGGAGGTGGGACAGGTAGAGCTGGATAAAGGACCAGTGATAGGTGGAGATTGCCAAAAGATGTCATAGACAAAAGGCCAAAGAGGTGTTCACGGTGGTGATATTAGCTAAGAAATGTGCTAATGGTGACATTAAGGGTAGAAAGCAGGACGAGCAAGGTACAGATAGCCCTAGTGGGGGTGGGGTGGGGGGAAGGGATCGAAATAGGCTAAAAGGTAGAGATAAAACAATGGATGGAAATACATTGAAAAATAATAGAAATAGGTGGGAAAAGAAAAATACATATAAATTACTGGAAAAAGGGGAATCGGAAAGGGGGTGGGGATGGAGGAGAGAGTTCATGATCTAAAGTTGTTGAACTCAATATTCAGTCCGGAAGGCTGTAAAGTACCTGGTCGGAAGATGAGGTGCTGTTCCTCCAGTTTGCGTTGAGCTTCACTGGAACAATGCAGCAAGCCAAGGACGGGCATGAGAGCAGGGTGGAGTGTTGAAATGGCAAGCGACAGGGAGGTCTGGGTCATACTTGCAGACAGGCCGGAGGTGTTCCTCCAAGCTGTCACCCAGTCTGCGTTTGGTCTCTCCCATTGGGAGAAGTGAATGCAGTAGACTAAATTGAGGGAAGTGCAAGTGAAATGCTGCTTCACTTGAAAGGAGTGTATGGGCCCTTGGACGGTGAGGAGAGGGGAAGTAAAGGGACAGGTGTTGCACCTTCTGCGGATGCATGGGAAGGTGCTGTGGGAGGGGGTTGAGGTGTTGGGGCTGATGGAGGAGTGGATCAGGGTGTCTCGGAGGGAACGATCCCTGCGGAATGCCACCGGGGGGGTGAAGGGAAGATGTGTTTGGTGGTGGCATCATGCTGGAGTTGGCGGAAATGGCGCAGGATGATCCTTCGAATGCAGAGGCTGGTGGGGTGACCTCAAGGTAACCTTGTTACCTTAAGTTTAATACAGCAGTAATCTCTATGCACTGATATATGCATTTGTGTAGACTGTTTGTACTTTCTGTAACTTTGTAATTTCTATGACGCTATGTACCAATTTGCACTTTCACTATTTTAAAAATTAATTTGTAACATTTAGGTGAATGAGTCTAAATGTTAATCAGTAGTGTTGGGCACCACACTCTCCTAACATAATCCAAAAATAGAACTCATCATGCACATGGGTTGTACTTTGGAAAGAGTTAAAAGCACCAGCTTTAAGCTGTCAGGCACTATGAATTTGAAGATTGAACTGGGAGCAGTAGACCACAGAACTGATAGAGAAAAGGTGGGGGGAGGGGGAGAGAGAGAGAGGGGGGGAGGGGGAGTGAGAGAGAGGGGTGGAGGGGGAGAGAGAGAGAGAGGGAGAGAGGGGGGAGGGGGAGAGAGACGGGAGAGAGAGAGAGGGGGGAGGGGGAGAGAGAGGGAGAGGGGGAAGGAGGGGGAGAGAGAGGGAGAGAGAGAGGGGGGAGGGGGAGAGAGAGGGAGAAAGAGAGAGAGAGAGGGGGGGAGGGGGAGAGAGAGGGAAAGGGGGAAGGAGGGGGAGAGAGAGAGGGGGGAGGGGGAGAGAGAGGGAGAAAGAGAGGGGGGAGGGGGAGAGAGACGGGAGAGAGAGAGAGCAAGTGAGCCTAGCTTGAATGGAGAAGTAAAAACTGTATTAAGTCAGTAAATTCACTGCCTAATTGGTTAATTCTTATTTTTGGTGCTTAATAAACGTTCCTGAGTTACATTACTAGATTGTGTTCTGTTGCCTGAATGGTTAAAGTCTCAAAAGAACAAACTAATATTGGGTGAGTGGATTTGGAGGTTAAAACCCCGAAAAAACTTAGTGGCCATGTACTGAACAACTCCACACAGACACACACAACAGGAAGAGACCAGCTGAGCTGCTACTTGGATACAAAGCAACAGCAAGATGCCAGAGCTGAGGGAGATCAGTGTAGATCAGGAGGTCTGAGATCATGATGCTGAAAAAATGCAGAGGCTGCTGCAAAGCTTTATGGAGACCACTGAAGGCGGGCGGTGGGGGGGCACGAGACAGTCTGATCAAATACTGCTGAGACAAAAGAATCTGAGGGAGAACGGATACACCATTTTACCCCAAGCTGTACACTGTCATTGCCGAGAAGGGAAACCGTGCGAATATCCAGCTGCCAGAAGCAGTACTGTGTGGCACAAATTCTCCATGTGTCGAAAAGGATTCTGGTGACAAAGGCATAAGCAGCAGATGAACCAGATGTAGGAGCTGAGGCAAAGCTGACATCCAGTAATCCACAAGCCCAGGTCAGCAATGCTGACGGCAGGCACACAGCTAGCTATCCAGAGGGGAAAGCACCAGTTCCAGAGGGGAACCTAACCCTGACATGATGGCCAGAGTTCCCAAAACAGCAGGCAGGGCCACGATGCGACAGGTTTGGCTCAAAGAAGGGCAGGACTGGGCATTAAATATTCTCGGTGTTTGGGAGAGACAGGAAAGGGGGGAAACGGCCGGGGGTGGATGGGAGCGGCGATATTGGTTAAAGGTGGCTTTACAGTACTGGAAAGAGAGGATGTCCCAGAGGGGTCAAGGACAGGATCTCTCTGGCTAGAGCTAAGGAATGAAAAAGTTGCAATGACATTGATCAGTGTAGTATATAGATCGCCAACTAGTGGAAGGGATGTGGAGAGATAAATTTGCAAAGTAATTTCATAGAGGTGCAAGAATTATAGAGTAATCGTAATGGGGGACTTCAACTATTCAAATTCACACTGGGATAGGAATAGTGCAAAGGGACAAGAGGGGCCAGAGTTCCTGGAATGTGCTTAAGATCATTTTCGGCGGCAGCATCTTTCCAATCCAACCAGAGGGCAGGCACTGCTGGACCTGCTTCTGGGCAATGAGTTGGCCCAAGTGGTCAAATATCACTGGGAGAGCCTCGAGGGGACGGTGATCATTGTATCATAAGGTTTAGATTGCCCATGGAAAAGGACAGAGAACAATCCAGAGCAGGGATAATTAATTGGGGGAAAGACAACTTCGATGAGATGACAATGCACCTGAGTCAAGTGAGTTGGAATCGAATGTTGGCGGAAAAGACAGTGGCTGAACAATGGACCATGTTCAGAGAGAAAGTATTGTAGACAATGTCAAGGTATATTCCCTTGCAGGGAAAGGTCGGACAAATAAATCCAGAACGCCCCTGGATGATGAGAGATGGAGGTGAGGTTGAAATGGAAGGAGTGCACATATGTCAGGTGGAAACTACAATCGACAATCAGGCTAAATATAGAAAGACCAAAAGGGAAGTGAAGAAACTAATAAGAAAAGCAAGGAGAGAGCCTGAAAAGAAGCTTCCAGCGAACATAAAAGGGAATTTCAAGGTCTTCTATCAACATGTATATAAAAAGAAAGGTTGGTAAAAGAAAGGGTAGGGCGGATTAGGGACAACAAACGGGACTTGCACGTGGAGGCTGGAGAAATAGTGGAGGTATTGAACAAGTAACGTCTGTCTTTACAAAGGAAGACGATGCTACCCAGGCCGAGGTGAGAGAGGAGGTAACTGGTACAGTAGAAGAATTTACAATTGATAGGAAGGTGGTGTTGGAAAGGCTATCTTTACTTAAAACAGATAAGGTACCAGGACCGGATGAGATGCATCCGAGTCTTCCAGTCTTCCTTAGACACCGGCGAGGTGCCAGAGGACTGGAGAATTGTGAATGTTACACCCTTGTTCAAAAAGGGTTGCAAGGATAAAGCTGGCAACTACAGACCAGTCAGTTTGACCTCAGTGGTAGGGAAACTTCTGGAAACTATAGTACCGGATAAAATCAATAATCACCTAGACAAGTGCAGGATAATTAAGGAAAGTCAGCATGGCTTCATCAAGGGAAAATCATGTTGAACTAACTTGGAGTTTTGCGGAGGTAACAGAGAAGGCTGATGAAGGAAATGCTGTTGATGTGGTGTATATGGATTTTCAAAAGGCATTTGAGACAGTGCCACACAACAGACTTGTGAGCAAAATTCTAGCTCCTGGAATAAAAGGGAAAGTAGGCACTTGGATAAGAAATTGGTTGAGTGACAGGAAACAGTAGTGATAAATGGTTGTTTTCCAGATTGGAGGAAGGTTTGTAGTGGGGTTCCTCAGGGGTCAGTTGTGGGGCCCTTGCTCTTTCTGATATATATTAATGCTCTAGACTGTGGTTTGCAGGGCACGACTTCAACATTTGCAGTTGATACAAAGATTCAAAATGTTGTCAACTGTGATGAGCATAGTCTTGAACTTCAAAAGGACATCGACGTTGAAGATGCAGAAAATTTGGATTTATTTTAAAGTACTAGCCAGGACCAGCAGCTAAGGCACCAAAGCATACACAAACAGTCGCAGCCTTACATGAAAGCTATAAACTTGTACAAAGGGCTCAGCTGTAAATTTGCAGTTAGGAAATGGGAGACACACGGGCGGGGACACGGGATAACTCAATCAAGAGATGGGGAAGCCCATTTCGCACCGTCTGATAGCAATCTTCAAAAGGACAATGCCCAGTCCCTGCACTGCAATTACTGTACAAGAACACAATTATCAGCCCACCGGGGGGGTCATTGTGCTGTGGCCTTTGTCTAACGAATACCATTAAGTTGTAACTGATAGTAAAAGATATATAAACTGTGCTCATTTCAACCTCGGTGGAGAAGCGCCCGAATTTCCCAGCATTTTCTCCCTGCATGTGTAATAAAGGAACCACTTGAATATTGCATCTGGACTCCGAGTGTTGAAATTTTGTCCCAGAGTATTCCTCGGACCTTTCAATTGGTGCTGCGAGCAGGGCCCGAAGGATGCAGGACACCGACGGGGAAATGGGATGAGTCAGTGTGAATTCATTTTTATTCATACTAAATCCGACTCCGTCCCGATCCAGGAACCGTCAGGCGCCCCACGTATCAGAAACCTGGGCTCCAGGCAATAGTTCAAGGGGTGGTAAGGGTGGGGTAGTTCGCTTGTCTTATAGATTGTTATAATTACATCCGGTATTAGCCGCAAGTAACGAGTTCGGTCAGAAAGGACCCAGGGTAAGAACCATACCGCTGACAACAACTATACCCCGACCGTCTTACCCAGAGATGGCCAGTGGTGACAAACTCGAGTGGGGACCAGAGGGATCCTTGACACAGCATTGAGCTGACAAAAATAAGAAATCGATAGGCAAAATGATAAAGAACAATTGGAACCCATTTGACTCACCCGCTGATCAGAGAAAATGGTGGGATAATCAGAAAAAAGACAAAGATGATGAAGCCTGGATCCTAATGTTAAGACAACACGTAGAGTTAAGTAAGAAAGTAAATCGAATGTTGGCCAACAAATCCCAAAATGAAGAGCTGGTCCAGGCAAAAAATCTCATGTCAGTTTCGGCAGCTTTACCACAGCCACCAGTAGCTGCACAATACGCAGATAATGTAGATTGGAACGGGCTGGTGGAACAAGCAGCAGGATATGAGGAACAACGGGAAGCGGGTTGGGAATCACCACCCCCGTAACCCGTGGCCCCAATTAAGATAGAGCATGTGCCCCTGGTGCCCGGACAACCAGGCAGACCAGGCACAGCAGCAAGCTGATTTCCGAGCCTTTAGAGCAGAAATGGCACAAGACTTAGGGCAAGCCCCAGTTAATTGGAATACAGTGACTGGAGTAAAACAAGAAAAGGGCGAGAGTGCCCATGAATATGGCAATCGGAGGTTTGAGGCATATTGTAACTACAGGGTTGTAGGTGCTGCGCTGAACCGAGACGATGTACAGATTATGCAATTGTACAAGGATGGCCTTAGCCTGGCCCACCAGGCAATCCTAAACACCAGGCCTGGGCCCACCAGGCGATCCTAAACACCGGGCCCACCAGGCGATCCTAGACACCGGGCCCACCAGGCGATCCTAGACACCGGGCCCGGGCTAGTAGACAAGAACACATATGATCGAGGAAGATGGGCCACCGGGGTAGATAACCACATAGGGAAAACTAAGATAAAGGTGTCGGCAGTGAGGTTACAGACCCCACTGAAATGGTGGCCACTGCAGCAGCCGTTCCTAAACCCGAGGTGTGCTTTAATTGTAAAAACCCGAACATAAAATATTTACAGTGTTAGATGTAGCCAATGGATTTTGGTCGATACCACTGGACCAGGAATCCCAAGATAAATTCGCTTTCACAGTGGGAGGGAGACGGTGAACATGGGCGAGGCTCCCACAGGGATTCCACAACAGCCCCAACATCTTCCATCGGGTCACGAGTGAGAAGCTGAGTCCGTGCGACGTAGAGTCTAACAACAGTACAATCTTATAATATGCAGATGATATCCTAATAGCGTCAGAATCGGAAAGGGGCCACATCGGAGCTCTCCTCTGATAGTCATAAGGACACTGAAAAATGCTGGATTTAAGATAAACCCCTTTATGAGTTGCTGACCGGGAGGGCGATGCGCTTGCCAGAGGGCAGAGCCACCGGAAGTGAGGATATGGGACCCATCAGAGATAAAATTAAAAACGATATTAAGCAATTGGATGGACAGCTAAAGGAATTACAACAGGAAGTGAAGGACCAACAGGCTATCAGGGATTTAGAAGAGAGGACAAAAGGGGGACCCGCGTCACCACCGGCTGAGGTCGGAGACATGGTGTTTGTTCAAATCACCCCTAGCCAACCAGGTTTTGCCCCAAAATGGACTGGACCGTACGGAATTATTCACGTGCCTGCGCCGATATGAAGGGAAAAGCTAGGTGGAAACACTGGTCGCAACTGAAAAGGTATGATGTAAGTAAGAAAGACTAAATTACCAGGCAGCGGGGGGAAAACGGGCAACGAGCAGTCCGTACTGTGTAGGCCAAGTGGTTTAGGATTCATTCCCGATCTGGAGGACCGGCCATCTGAAAGACAAAAGGGGGAATCCTCAACTACGGGGAGGGTCACCGTGGGCTGTGCACAAGGAGGGACGTAAAGGAGAAAGCTACAGTGTGTGAGAGATTTTTCGCAATTTACCTTCACACCCCAGGAGAACAACAACTGGGGTCACTGTCCCGGGGAGGAAGACTTGGGAATGACAGATACCTGGCATTGGATCTTGAGGGCCAAACACGGAGAGTTGACTGCAACGGCGGACCCCCGGACCGACACCACCCTGCTATCACAGGACACGACGACACCACAGAGACTATCTTGCCCAGACATGACCCCTGGGCCACAGAATGGACTGGTACTGTATACGGACGGTGAACTCTTGTATGATAATGTTAAACATGAAATTGTACAGGTAATTGTGAACCTGGCAGGTATGCGACTGCCAGAGTATTGCAGAAACCAAGCGCCCCTACGAAAACTGTACAAATTACTGAGTAAGGCTGTGATTAATCAGGCGGCCGACGCCACGGGAGCCACTAGATTCAGGGCACCACCAGAAGAGAGAGTTAGTTAACAATGTACTGACAAGGGTGAACACAGGGACTTCCCTGGTAAACTCTCTCGACATTCAAGGAATCAACTCCGAGGTCACGAATCTTAAAGGGATCATGAGGCAGCTTGCTCATAAGAGTAGCGAGGGGTGGTGAAACGGCAGCGGCCCTAGGGGGCAAGAGTGTGGCATCTGTATTGGAAAGCGTACACGTTATAGAGACCCATGCTAAAGCCACCAGCCAATTAACAGAAAGGGAGGAACGACAAGAGGACAGCACCCAAAAAAGCCAGCTTACGGCCGGTGGATGATCGGGCAATTAAGACACAATCTGGGCCAGATCCAAAGTGGGGAGGTACCGGGCTGGATCAACAGTGCCCGGTTGTGGGGGATGGACAAGAACCCAGGCGTCATCGACATGTACATTGAAAGGAGTGACCAGGGTGTATGCGGTGATTCAGAAGTGCACCTCAAACCAAATGAACGTGATAGGTATGGGCAATCCCCTCAGTCACAGCAGACACGGGCCCACACCCTCAGTACCAAGTGGAGAACATTGGGTTAATCTGAGACAATGACTCCCTCCGGTACTACCCCATAGATATGCATGCCATATGCAAGAATGAGGGCATACACGGGGAATCACTGAGCGGGTGCAGGAGGAAAGGTAGCCTCACAATTAGCTCCCATCCAGTTGGAACGGGGGGGGGTGCTGGACAAATGCGGGTACAACCGAACGGAGGGTTGTATATTAGAAATTACCCACAGAGAAAACCATCACACCCGCTCAGGATACAAGGGAACCTCGGCTCCCAGTTACTATCAGACACGCGTGAATGATGTACGTCCAACAAAGGGGTCAGGTCTCAGTCAACCCCTCCGACACACTCCACCATGCCCTGGAACACTATGACGAACCTAAGCAGGCCCCAATTCCCAACCTTCCCGAAAGTCTGACAAAGTTGAAAGGTGTCTTACGAAAGGTGAGGAATCAGCATTACGTGTTACAGGCGGTGTTTAAAAGGCTAATCAATGATATGGAAGAGCACTTGAGAGATCCGACATGGTGGGAGCAAGTGTGGGAATGGGGGCTGAATGCGGACATACACCCCTGGATAAGAATAAGCTCTCATATACTCGTCGCAGTGCAGCTAGTGTTAGCATTGTTTAACTCTAATTCTTTCAATGTCTTCTCCAGACAATCCAAAAAGTACCAGGAGACCATGAGTGGCGTACTGAGAGGCTGCGAGGAGACATTTGCGTTACATTATGGGACCAGCAACACTCACACACACACAGATTACACAATCCACACTGACATCACTAAAAATCACAGACGGAATCTCAGTAACAATCCACATGCTTTGCACAGTCTTGTGTTGGGGGTTTAGTGTTTGATATTTCAAACTGCAGTGACATTCCCGACAAGATGAGTTAAAGTTTTAACCTTAACCAGAAAATGGCTGAAACATTGTTTTCCTGGGATGAACACGTCAAAGGACAGGAAGAATCAGAAAGTTGTCCTGCCCTGGGATTAACATATCAATGGACAGGCCTCCTGGGGAGCAGATTGAGAGACATCCCAACATGCCAGGGGTGGAGTCTGCAAACTGCTCATTCAGGATATACCTGGCTAGGAACCCAATCCGAAAACCGCCTCCAGAGTGCGGAGCTAGTCCCCACTCTGGTTTAATGTGCGTGTGTGTTCCCTCTGTCTCAATCTGCTTTATAACTCTTTGACTTGTTTGTATTTGGATGTTGCTGAGTTGTAACTGAGAGTGAATCATTGGCTCTTGCGTTATTTTGTTTGAAAATGTTCTTTGCTCTCTGTTTTAATGGAATTAATTTTCTCCCCCACCCCTCAAAGAATTTTTATTTTGAAACCTGCAATCTGAAGATCCAGACTGGGACAAGGACTCTTCTTCTTCAGGAGTTTCCTGAGACCTTCTCCAAGGCCGTGCCCCATGGGCCCACGTGAGTTTGTGTCCGTTTCTTACCCTGAGATTTAATTTCCTCTCCGGGACCCTGGTTTTCGGTGGCTCCGGTTAACCAGTTCCTGTTGGACTGTGGGCCTGGAGTTTCAAAAAGAAAATCCTGGGGTTAAAGTAGCCCAGCCTTGCAATCCAAAACTTACATGTTAGCCTCCAGTGTGTGAGGAACAGGAGCCCCACAAGAGGAAATGAAAAGTCCTAAAGTGAAGCTGCCTAAAATCTTGTTATAATTCAGGGACAATGCGTGTATTTTGGGCTGTGCGATCATTCTGACGGTTAAACGGGATTCCCGGTGGTCATTTTACTGAGGGTTTAGATTTCTATCTGCCTTTCTCCAGTTTTCTTTCTGTTTATTTCTTCGCTTTGCGCTATTTAAGCCTTCAAGGAATAATCACAGGTGAATTGATGGGCCTACAGCAGGGCAAGTGAGCTGCAGAAGGGGCAGGGAAAGACTTTACACATGAGGAGAGGGGGCAGGAGTTTCAGAAGGTAGGAGTCACACAGGGGGCTGATTAAGGGGGAGATTATACAGAGGGGGTGGGAGGCTGCTGTTCGTTTCGGAGGGGGATAATTAGAATGAACATGGGGACAGGGTGCTTGTTCATGTTTGAAATAGTGAGGGGTCGCTGCTACATGTTTAAAATGGTGAATGCATATGAGTTAATAGCTGATATGAGTTTGTATTTATACAGACGTCCAGATAGATAGGGGGTGGGGCGGTGCTGGGAGTGCGGGGACTGTTGTGATGGTGGGTTGGGTGTTAGATGGGGGTTGTTTGAGAGAGATTTTTGAGTGGGCAAACGCGGGGTTAAAAATGGCGCGAGTAATTTGGCGGCCACGAAACAAACGGTCTGGCGAAAATGATGCAGAGATGGAATAATTGCCGGCTGATAATGACAGGGAGGAAAAGAATGGGGGTTGGATAATATTTGCGAGGAGGAAAGAAAAAGCTAAATAACCAGTCCAGTATAGATTTTGAAGAGCACACATTGGGGGTTATATATTTCTTTTTTCAGAAAAGGTTGCTGACAGGAAATAGAAGAGAAAATGAAAGATATGATGAAATCTATTTTTTGAATTGTGAATCGGGGAGAGCGCAAACGCAGTCCCCCACTACCACAAATTTTACAGTCGAGTATCCCGCATTTGGGGACATCGCAGGCGTCAGCACACCCGAAGTGCAATGGGCTAGCATCGTCCTGGGAGAACCTTTTTTTTTTTGCAAAAATATACTTTATTCATAAAATATCTTCAACCACATTCCAAACCATTTCAAAAACACCATTACAAGGGTACAATCCGGTTCAACTTTAACAAAATGTATCACCAGGTGCATCAGTACAAACAATATTACAATCATTTACAGGCTTTCACTTTGAGCTGTACAGCCCGAGGGGCTCTAAACAGTTCCCAGTCTCTCGGTGCGCTGTGGCAGAAAGGTCTTAGACAGCGGCCCTTCCCCATTGCGCTTTTGCAGCAGCTGCCCCAAGCTTTAGTGCGTCCCTCAGCACGTAGTCCTCGGCCTTGGAATGTGCCAGTCCGCAACACTCGGTCGGGGACAACTCTTTGCGCTGGAAGACCAACAAGTTTCGGGCAGACCAAAGCGCGTCTTTCACCGAGTTGATGATCCTCCAGCTGCAGTTGATGTTTGTCTCGGTGTGTGTCGCTGGGAACAGCCCGTAGAGCACAGAGTCCTGTGTCACAGAACTGCTCGGGATGAACCTCGACAGCAACCACTGCATCTCTCTCCAGATCTTCTTTGCAAAGGCACCAACTACAAGGATGTGAACAACGGTCTCATACCGACCACAGCCACCTCGAGGGCAACATGCCAAGGGGGTGAGACTCCTGACTTTGACAGTCTGCTCGGGGAACCATCCCACAGGGTCCACCCTCTCCTTTTCCCTCAGGGCCTCTAAGACGTTACGTGCTGACCACTGCCTGATGGACTTGTGGTCAAAGGTGTTTTTCTGCATAAATTTTTCCACCAGGGACAGGTGGTACGGCACGGTCCAACTACTTGGAGCGTTCCGCGGCAGCGTGGCCAGACCCATCCTTCGCAACACCGGGGACAGGTAGAACCTCAGCACGTAGTGACACTTGGTGTTTGCGTACTGAGGGTCTACGCACCGCTTGATGCAGCCACACACAAAGGTGGCCATCAGTATGAGGGCGATGTTGGGCACGTTTTTTTCCCCTTTATCTAGAGGCTTGTACATCGCGTCTCTGCGGACACGATCCATTTTCGACCTCCAGATAAAGCGGAAGATGGCTCGAGTGATCGCCACCACGCAGGAGTGTGGAATGGGCCAGACCTGCGCCACGTACAGCAACAGCGAGAGTGCCTCACACCTGATGACCAGGTTCTTACCCGCAATGGAGAGGGAGCGTCGCTGCCACATGCCCAGTTTCCTTTTCACCATAGACACTCGCTCCTTCCAGTTTCTAACGCATGCCCTGGTCCCTCCGAACCATATCCCCAGCACCTTCAGGCCGTCAGCCCTGACAGTGAAGGGGACAAAGGATCGGTCAGCCCAGTTCCCAAAGAACATGGCCTCGCTCTTCCCACGATTTACCTTGGCTCCCGAGGCCAGTTCGAACTGGTCGCAAATGTGGATCAGTCTGCGCACCGACAGCGGATCCGAGCAGAAGACGACGACATCATCCATGTACAGGGAGGCTTTTACCTGAGTGCCTCCACTGCCTGCGTTCGTCACTCCTCTTATGCCCGGATCCTTCCTGATGGACTCGGCCAAGGGTTCTATGCAACACACGAAAAGAACAGGCGAGAGAGGTCAGCCCTGCCTGACTCCAGATTTAATCTGAAAGCTATCTGTTTCCCACCCATTGATTGAGACTGCGCTACTGATGTTAGTGTAGAGCAGTTGGATCCAATATCGAATTCCCTCCCCAAACCCCATTTTGGAAAGCACATCCACCACGTAGGTGTGCGATATTCTGTCAAAGGCCTTCTCCTGATCCAGGCTGATGAGGCAAATGTCCACACCCCTATCCTGCACATAGGCAATCGTATCCCTGAGCAGCGCCAGGCTGTCAGAGATCTTCCTGCCTGGCACAGTGCAGGTCTGGTCATGGTGTATCACCAATTCCAGAGCGGATTCGACCCGATTGGCGATGACCTTGGACAGAATCTTATAGTCCACATTCAACAGTGAAATGGGTCGCCAAATTCTAATTTCCTCCCTTTCTTCCTTGTGCTTGTAGATGAGGGTGATGATGCCTTTCCTCATGGATTCTGACATGCTGCCGGCCAGGAGCATACTCTCGTACACTTCTAGTAGGTCTGGGCCCTTCCAGTCCCACAGAGCCGAATACAACTCCACCGGCAAGCCGTCGCTTCTGGGGAGATTTACTCTTCTCGAAGGACTCAAGGGCCTAAGTCAGTTCGTCAGGAGTTCGCGGTTTGTCAAGCCTCTCCCGTGTACTGTCGACTAAGACCTCCGTGATAGAGGACAAGAAGGACTGGGAGGCCGTGCTGCCCGTGGGCTTCACGTCATACAATCCGGCATAAAACGATTTGCTGATCCTCAAAATGTCGGACTGCGCTGACTTTACTGAGCCGTCTTCTTCCTTCAGGCTGCTGATCACAGAGCTCTCTCTCTGTACCTTTTCGAAGAAGAAACGTGAGCACGTCTCATCCTGCTCCACGGAGCGCGCTCCGGAATGGAAGATGTTCTTGGAGGCAAAGGGCTAGGCTTGCTGGCTCTTCACCTCTTAGAGTTCCTCCTTGACATCGACCCCCACCGACTGCAGCCGGAGCAGATTCTGCATGTATTTCAGGAGTCGGGACATTTCCCTCTGTTCCTTTCTAGCTTTCTGGGTGCCTTTGACGATGAAAAACCTCTTGATGTTTCCCTTGATCGCTTCCCACCAATGTGTCAGGGACTCAAAGAGGGGTTTCATGGTTCTCCAACCTTTGTAATCCCTCTTGAGCTCCTCAATGTTCTCTGGGGTCAGCAGTTGCACGTTTAGCTTCCATGCCCCCCTGCCCACCCTCTGGTCTTCCTCTAAGTGACAGTCAACCAGTAGGAGGCAGTGGTCAGAGAACACCGGCTTGACATCGGTGGATCTGACTGCGAATGCGCGGGACACAAACAGTTAGTCTATCCTGAAACGGATGGACCCGTCTGGTCGCGACCGGGTGTATCTATGCTGTGCTCAGTCTGCAGGGTTGCTGAAGACGTCGTGCAGCTTGGCATCCTTAACTGTTTCCATCGGGGATCTGGACGTAGCGTCCAACCTTCTGTCGGCCCTGCCGGATCGTCCAGCCGCATCGATGTTGCAGTTGAAGTCACCGCCCACAATGACCATCCTGGACGTCACCAACAGCAGTGGGAGCTGCTGAAAAACCGCCAGCCGGGCGGTCTTTTGTGCCGGGGCATACACGTTAATTAACCGGAGTGGAGCATTCTTGTACATTACTTTTGCTACGAGGAGGCACCCACCCATGACCTCCTTAACCTCGGAGACAGTGAAGTTGCCTCCCCGCAGCAGAATACCAAGGCCGGAGGAACGAGAGTCGTATCCGTCCGATCAGATCGATGGCCCGTATGACCACCACCGTGACCATTGTCTGTAGTAGCTGAGGTGCGGTATCGCACACTCCTGCAGAAACAACAGGTCAGCTTTGACCTTGGCAAGGTAATCCAAGGTCGCTACACATCGCGTAGTTGATTTAATGCTATGCACATTTATGGATACCATCTTTACACCCATTTTAAAGCATTTAGTCTCTTACCAAACCTGTTGCCTCTGAGAGTCCCAGGCCTTTGGTCTGCTCCTGCATACCCATAGTGTTTACAAATTGCCTCACTTTGGATGGGCTGAGGAAACTGTCCTGAACATCCCCATTGGCAATGTTCTGCTCAGGTGGCATCTGGGGTTCGAGCAGAGAATGGGATTTGAAATGTCCTCTGTTGGAGAAGCTTCTCCAATCCTCTCCCTCTCTGGGGCGTTGCTACTCCCGGCTTCCCGGAGCTGGGGTGCGCTGAGCGCCTCACTGCTCCCAGATTCCTGGGGCTGGGATGCGCTGGCCTCTTCGGGTTGTGGGCAAAGTTGGGGTGCGCTGGTCTCCTCATTGTCTCCAATGTTCTGGAGCTCAGGTGTCTCGTCCTCCAACTCCCTAGAGCTTTGCCGCTTCTTCTGCAGGTGTCGCCCAGGCACTTCTTCGTCCGAAGAGCAGCTGCCCTTGTTATCCGTGTCGGATGGGAGACGCCTCTTGCCTCTTGTCTGGGAAGTGGCTTGGTCCCTTCTTCCTTTTGGCTCTCTTCACCAGCTGCCACTCCCCCTGCTGATTTTCCGCTGCTTCCTCCTCCTCCATTGATTCGCTCTCCTGAGGAGTGGGAGGTTCAGGGGGCAGTGCTGTTGATCGGTTGTCTGCTGCCTCAATCTTTTCCTCCACCTTGTCTCTCCCTGTGTCCTCCTTTGTCCCCTTGTTTTCACTGGGGGCCATGGTGGTTGGAGTGTTGCAAGTGTCCTTGGTAGTGGTGACTCGAAGCATTTCTGCTGCTTCCCCCTCTTTGGCTTTGGCTGCCTGTGCATAATTGAGGCAGCGTTTGGGGCAGGTCCTGTAGAGGTGAGCTGCCTCGCCACACAGGTTGCAGCTCTTAGTCTGTTTGCAATCCTTTGTCTGGTGCCCTTCCTGTTTGCAGTTCTTGCAGAGGGCGCCGATGCAGTTGGCCGCCACATGACCAGACTTGCCGCATGAGCAACAAAGTTTGGGTTGCCCAGCGTAAACAAAGTAGCCATGGCTTCTCCCGATAGCGAAGCTGGAAGGAGGGTGGAAGATGGTTCCCTTACCGTCGGGGTCTTGAGCGTGACCTTAACCTGGCGTTTGCATGTCCAAATCCTGAAGGCGTCTCTATCCTCGCTGGAGCTCCCAACTTTGTTGACGTACCTGGCGAGGAAGGTGAACACGTCGGCGACAGTGTCGTAGGGGTTACAGAGACGCACTGTCACCACATGGTCCCGTTGCAACGGTGGAGCAAAGAGCGGCTCCACCGTCAGGATCTTCATCTCCGGCTGGTCTCTGTTCTCCTCGAACACCTTCAGGAACGTGACGCAAGCTGCCACTCGCTTGAAAGTCACATCGAAATGTCCAGCGCTTGGGAAGTCTTGCAGGGAGTAGATCTCCTCCGCTTCAAATCCACATGCCTTCAACAGGATCCGCTTGATGAAGAAGGCCCGATCCATGGGTGCTCCTCCTTCGCTGCCCTTCACCGTCACCCGAACAGTGTTACGTACCCCATCATATGGGGCTCGACTGGTTATAGCCATCGCTTCACGACTACACTTTATCTTAGCCAAAAGGCCGAGTCAATCGAATGTTGGCCAACAAATCCCAAAATGAAGAGCTGGTACCGGCAAAAAATCTCATGTCAGTTTCGGCAGCTTTACCACAGCCACCAGTAGCTGCACAATACGCAGATAATATAGATTGGAACGGGCTGGTGCAACAGGCAGCAGGATATGAGGAACAACGGGAAGCAGGTTGGGAATCACCACCCCCATAACCCGTGGCCCCAATTAAGATAGAGCATGTGCCCCCGGTGTCCGGACAACCAGGCAGACCAGCTCAAGCGGCCGTACCGGCACAAAATGGGCAGCCGGCCCAGGCGCCAATACACGGACAGAGAGCTATAACGGGGGGTTCCTGGCGCAACTGAGAACCACGTATGTGTCCCTGTCACCTAGCGACACTATGAAGCTATTGGAAATAAATTACCCCAACTAAAACCTAGACACGGAATGAGTCGTTTTGGCAAAAATTGAGGGAAATAAGGCAATGCCACCGTCTCCATAACAGGGACGTTCGCGGGTTAGTCCGGATAAAACTACCTGAGGCGTTTTGGGGACGGCTGCGGCGAGCGTATCAGGACGGAACCTGGTGTAATGATATCGCTGCAGACCAGGCACAGCAGCAAGCTGATTTCCGAGCCTTTAGAGCAGAAATGGCACAAGTCTTAGGGCAAGCCCCAGTTAATTGGAATACAGTGACTGGAGTAAAACAAGAAAAGGGCGAGAGTGCCCATGAATATGGCAATTGGAAGTTTGAGGCATATTGTAACTACGGGGGTGTAGGTGCACTGGAGGTTCACTAGAGCTTTCCCCACCAGGGACTGCAACGCCACCACGGCCACAAAGATCCTCGCTTTTGAAGTAGTACCAAGGTGGGGAATCCCTTTACAGATAGATTCGGATCAAGGAGCGCATTTTACGGACAGTATTATGAAAAGGACGTGTGAGCTGCTCGGAGTAAAACAGAAATTTCACGTACCTTACCATCCACAAAGCTCAGGAATGGAAGAATGTATGAACCGCACGTTAAAAAATGCTATTGCAATGGCAAACACAGCAACTAGTAGGGGATGGGTGGATGTGCTCCCCCGCATATTGATGCGACTGAGGGCTACCCCCAACAGGACAACTGGTTTAACCCCTTATGAGTGGATGACCGGGAGGGCAATGCGCTTGCCAGAGGGCAGAGCCACCGGAAGTGAGGATATGGGACCCATCAGAGATAAAATTAAAAACGATATTAAGCAATTGGATGGACAGCTAAAGGAATTACAACAGGAAGTGAAGGACCAACAGGCTATCAGGGATTTAGAAGAGAGGACAAAAGGGGGACCCCCGTCACCACCGGCTGAGGTCGGAGACATGGTGTTTGTTCAAATCACCCCTAGCCAACCAGGTTTTGCCCCAAAATGGACTGGACCGTACGGAATTATTCACGTGCCTGCGTCGGTATGAAGGGAAAAGCTAGGTGGAAACACTGGTCACAACTGAAAAGGTATGATGTAAGTAAGAAAGACTAAATTACCAGGCAGCGGGGGGAAAACGGGCAACGAGCAGTCCGTACTGTGTTAGCCAAGTGGTTTAGGATTCATTCCCGATCTGGAGGACTGGCCATCTGAAAGACAAAAGGGGGAATCCTCAACTACGGGCAGGGTCACCGTGGGCTGTGCACAAGGAGGGACGTAAAGGAGAAAGCTGCCTCTTATATCCAACCTAAACCCTGGTGATCACCAGCAGTGTGCTTCATTACAGAAATAACAATAACCGGGTAACCTCCACGCCAAGATGGAAAAAAGCTGGGTGTCCATGATCATTACCAGGGCCCTGGCTATCGCAGCCACCGGCATACAGAATGTAAACCGTGAAGCAGTGGCCGGTATGGGCTTATACTACAAGAATGTCAGCGACGGATATTGCGTGAAAGGAGGTGTGAATGTCACAACGGAAAGGTCAATGCTCTTCAAGTGTGGCACCGGGCTTACGCAACTATCCATTGGAACGAGCGATGGTGAGAGCCTAGGGCAGAGCTCGCATTCGGGAACGGAACTCCGATGGAAAAATGAGGGTCCACTATGCTTCCAGATCAGCGATGGTTCGGACGGACCCTGGACATGTGCGAAGGGGGCACAGGTCCAGATACAGTGTGTGAGAGATTTTTCGCAATTTACCTTCACAAGGAGGACTTGGGAATGACAGATACCTGGCATTGGATCTTGAGGGCCAAACACGGAGAGTTGACTGCAACGGCGGATCCCCGGACCGACACCACCCCGCTATCACAGGACGCGACGACACCAAAGAGACTATCTTGCCCAGACATGACCCCTGGGCCACAGAATGGACTGCTACTGTATACGGACGGTGAACTCTTGTATGATAATTTTAAACATGAAATTGTACAAGTAATTGTGAACCTGGCAGGTATGCGACTGCCTGAGTATTGCAGTAACCAAGCACCTCTACGAAAACTATACAAATTACTGAGTAAGGCTGTGATTAATCAGGCGGCCGACGCCACGGGTGCCACTAGATTCAGGGGACATCCTGCTTTCCACCGCCAGAAGAGAGAGTTAGTGTGGAAGAATAAAATACATCTACAGGTCAACTAAGGGTTAAACAGTTAGCACCATCGTGGAATACTACAGCACTGTTCCCTCTCTCGTTAGCACCATCGTGGAATACTACAGCACTGTTCCCTCTCTCGTTAGCACCATCGTGGAATACTACAGCACTGTTCCCTCTTTTGTTCTAGCAGGTACACCTGCAGCTGCCAGCCAATTGAGCAGGAGGGGAGAAAGGGAGTGTCATGGGCAGGCTTCCTGGAGTCATTAAGACGGGGCTGGGATGTCTGCCCCCAACACAAGGAGACAGGATCAAGCAATGGTCATCTGTTCTCTAGAGTGTACACTGCCTAGCACTAAAGATAAGGTCAAGCATGGTTATCTATTCTCTGTCTCACTTTTTATTAGTACGTGAGCTTCCCCTAATATCCTGTATAGTCATAAACTTAGAATAGACTAATTGTGTGACAATGATTCTCAATGTAATTGATCATTGAAAGTTAGACAGTCTTATCACCTTCAAGCTCTTTGATATGTACAACCTCTACTATAAATATGTGTGTGCTCTGATGCTTCCTCAGAGTGTGCTTGTATGTTACTGGGCTCTCCGTGATATCACGATTAATAAAGGCTTCCGAGACAAACCTCCTGGGTCTGAGTGTTCACTCCGATTTCCGCGACAGTTAGTTAACAATGTACTGACAGGGGTGAACACAGGGACTTCCCTGGTAAACTCTCTCGACATTCAAGGAATCAACTCCGAGGTCACGAATCTTAAAGGGATCATGAGGCAGCTTGCTCATAAGAGTAGCGAGGGGTGGTGAAACGGCAGCGGCCCTAGGGGGCAAGAGTGTGGCATCTGTATTGGAAAGCGTACACGTTATAGAGACCCATGCTAAAGCCACCAGCCAATTAACAGAAAGGGAGGAACGACAAGAGGGCAGCACCTAAAAAAGCCAGCTTACGGCCAGTGGCTGATCGGGCAATTAAGACACAATCTGGGCCAGATCCAAAGGGGGGAGGTACCGGGCTGGATCAACAGTGCCCGGTTGTGGGGGATGGCCAAGAACCCAGGCATCATCGACGCATGTACATTGAAAGGAGTGACCAGGGTGTATGCGGTGATTCAGAAGTGCACCTCAAACCAAATGAACGTGATAGGTATGGGCAATCCCCTCAGTCACAGCAGACACGGGCCCACACCCTCAGTACCAAGTGGAGAACATTGGGTTAATCCGAGACAATGACTCCCTCCGGTACTACCCCATAGATATGCATGCCATACGCAAGAATGAGGGCATACACAGGGTATCACTGAGCGGGTGCAGGAGGAAAGGTAGCCTCAATTTGCTCCCATCCAGTTGGAACGGGGGTGGTGCTGGACAAATGTGGGTACAACCGAACGGAGGGTTGTATATTAGAAATTACCCACAGAGGAAACCATCACACCCGCTCAGGATACAAGGGAACCCCGGCTCCCAGTTACTATCAGACACAGCGTGAATAATGTACGTCCAACAAAGGGGTCAGGTCTCAGTCAACGCCTCCGACACACTCCACCATACCCTGGAACACTATGACGAACCTAAGCAGGCCCCAATTCCCCACCTTCCCAAAAGTCTGACAAAGTTTGAAGGTGACTTACGAAAGGTGAGGAATCAGCATTACGTGTTACAGGCGGTGTTTAAAAGGCTAATCAATGATACGGAAGAGCACTTGAGAGATCAAGGGGAATGTCCCCCCACCCACTCAGGGAATGGCTCAGGGAATCCCCCCCCCCACCACACAGGTAGCTCTCAGCGATTGCGAGCGAGCATCACGCTGCCCGGGCCTTAATTGGCCCACCCACATAAAATGGCAACTCGCCCTCGATTGGGGGCGTCAATTGGGTTCACGCCGGCCCCTGCACAACTCCCCCCCCCACCCCCGACAGGGGGGAAGATTCAGCCCATGAATATATTTCAATCTGCGTCACTCGGCAGTGAGAGAAAAGCTGAAAGGATCAATGATATCCTCAGGCTCGGTGTTCATACTTGAATTGTTGGCCTTTGTGTCATCGCATATCACATTGAGACAAAATGCTTTATAGTAAGGTTGATATAAATTGGAACTATTTCTTCCCTTCTATCACTTTACAGATAAACTGCTTTATGCAATGTGCTGCTGACAGTGGAGAATGGCCTTGGCTGACCTCTTTCTCCGGACATGCTTATTCGTACTGTCCACTTTAACAGGCTTCTCGTGGAACCCGCTCAACAGCTACCACCCGGCAAAATAGACGTGGCTGACTTCTTACCTTCCCACTAACTTCCTCATTTTTAAATTAATCCACTGGCCGTCGACATTTTGTTCAAATCGATGGGATTTTACTTTGTCCGAAAGCCTTGCAGATCCGACTAATAATAATGGATCTTTCTGATGGTGATCAGAGAAACAATGAGCGGGACATCCATCGATGTTTGTCCCCCTGTTGGAGCCACTGTCCTGGGTCATGGGAGAAACTCCGTTTCCTGACCACTGTTTCCATCCCTGGCATCTGTCGAAATCTGAGCTCCTTTATTGACAAGAAATCTTGACCCCAAGATGAGCTTCTGAACACTGAGCTGGACCCGGATTTTCCTCCACTCGTTTCTTTCCGCCCACCCAGCCTTTTTCCAGCTCCCACAAACTCTAATTTTCCTAATGACGGTTTTCCTTTCATTCCCCAATAGCTTGTGACTCCAGCCCCCTCCCCGCCGCCGCCGCCCACCAACTTGCTCCCCCCCCTCCCCCACCCCCCAGTCTCCCGCCCCGGAGTTCTCTCTCCCCCCCCACCACACCCCCGTCTTCCCCTCCGAGCTCTCTTCCCCCAACCCCGAGCTCCCCTTCCCAGCCCCCTGCGCTCCCTCTCTCCCTCCACCCCCCAGAGTTCTCCTCCCCCCCCGCGCCGAGCTCTCTCTCCCCCCCGCCAACCACACCCCCCCCGAGCTCCCCTTCCCCCCGCCCCACCCAAGATCCCCTCCCCTCCACCCGAGCTCCCCTCCTCCCACACCCCCCAACAAGCTCCCCTCTTCCCACAACCCCCCGATCTCTCCACCCCCCCGCCCCCTTCCCCCCGAGCTCACTCTCTCTCCTCCCCCCGCAGAGCTCTCTCTCCCCCTCCGAGCTCCCCTTCCCCCCCCAGCTCTCCTCCTCCCCCTACCCCCTGAGCTCCCCCTCCTCCCCTCCTCCTCTCCCCCGAGCTCTCCCCTCCCCCGCTCCCTCCTCCCCCCCAGCACTTCGCCACGCCCCCCCGAGCTCCCCTCCTCCCTCCCAGCTCCCCTCCTCCCCCTCCAGCTGTACCCCCCACCCGAGCTCCCCTTCTCCCCCACCAGCTCTCCCCACCCCCAGCTCCCCTCCTCTCCAGCTTTCTCCCTCCCCCCCAGCTCTCTCTCCCTCCCAGCTCTCTCTCTCTCCGCTCCCCCCAGCCCTCTCTCACCCCCCCAGCTCTCTTCCCCCCCCCCAGCTCTCTTCCCCCCACACCCCGAGTTCTCTCTCTCCCCCCACCCCCACCCCGAGTTCTCTCTCTCTTCCCCCCCTCCCCGAGTTCTCTCTCTCTTCCCCCCCTCCCCCCGAGTTCTCTCACTCTTCCCCCCCGAGTTCTCTCTCTCTTCCCCCCCTCCCCCCGAGTTCTCTCTCTCTTCCCCCCCCTCCCCCCGAGTTCTCTCTCTCTTCCCCCCCTCCCCCCGAGTTCTCTCTCTCTTCCCCCCCCTCCCCCGAGTTCTCTCTCTCTCCCCCCCAACCCCCCCGAGTTCTCTCCCCTCCCCCCCCACTCCCCCGAGTTCTCTCCCCTCCCCCCCCACCCCCCCGAGTTCTCTCCCCTCCCCCCCCACCCCCCCGAGTTCTCTCCCCTCCCCCCCCACTCCCCCGAGTTCTCTCCCCTCCCCCCCCACTCCCCCGAGTTCTCTCCCCTCCCCCCCCCCCCCTCCGAGTTCTCTCCCCTCCCCCCCCACCCCCCCGAGTTCTCTCCCCTCCCCCCCCACCCCCCCGAGTTCTCTCCCCTCCCCCCCCACCCCCCGAGTTCTCTCCCCTCCCCCCCCACCCCCCCGAGTTCTCTCCGCCCCCCAACCCCCCCCCCCTCCGAGTTCTCTCCGCTCCTCCGCTATTTCTATATTTTGCCCTCGGTCCTTTTCTCTCCCGTTTGATTCTCGATCGCCGCGCGCGCCATTCAGTTTACCGCCAAAACCAACCGCCGCCTCCCGATCCCCGGCAACGGCCGCGTGACCCGGCTCAAACCTCGCGAGAGGGCCCCGGAGCGGCATCACGTGACAATGGGTATTTAAGGCGCCGCCGGAGCCCCTGTCTCTCCAGCGGGCAGGGTTTGGGAATTTATGTCTTTGGGAACTCTCATTGGGGGGAAACTCTCAGGGAGGGAAAAACGGGCCGAATGGGCTTTAGTCCGATGAGGCTGTGTGGAGAGCTCGGGCTCGCCCACTGACATTAACACTCGATGTCCGGCTCTCTCCGCTCTTTCCAAAGCTTCTTGTGACATTCAGGCTTTTTCTTCTCTTTCCATCCGGATGAAGCAAATGTGGCTGCAACAAAACAAGGCCAATGCGGTCAGACATTGTGGAGAATGTACTGCTTGGAAAGATGCTGGAAGCCCATGCAATGATTTCCCTAAAGGAATTGGACATCAGCTTGAATAGGGAAAATGGCTGGGGTTGGGGGGAGAGCAGAGGAATGGGATCAATTGGATCTTTTAAAGAGCCAGCACAGCCTCAATGGTCGAATAGCTGCCTTTTTTAATGTATGATTTTAGACACTGAAGAATCAATGGGAATCTGCATTGGTGCCAGAATTCATCACATTAATCCTCATTAATTTAGCATTTAATTAGTTCCCTGATTCAAGAAGCTGCTGATCATTTCCAGAGAGTATTTATATTTTCCTGATGCTCTGGACATTGGTGAGAAGTTGTGTAAACATCAACAGCTTGTGTTTTTGTGCAGGCTCTCCCCATAAAAGGATGCCCCAAACTGCTGAATTGTTTAAGTGCTGTCACTTATTGTAAAGAGTCAACACTAAAATGGAGGCCCTTTGGCAAAACTGTTCACTGATTTTAAACTCCTCAGGAGTTCCCTCCCACTCTGAACTGTTTCCACCTGCCTGTATTTCTCTATTCCCCTCAGGCTCCCCTTAAATGTTTGCAATCTGTTCTACTACTCTGTGGTAGTAAGTTTCATCAGAGTATGCAAGTATTTTCTCTTTAAAATCTTGATTTGATTTTAGTGGTTCTTGTATTCATTTAAGCAAATGTGGGACCCCTTTCCCTCAGCAGACTGTCACTGACAGCAATGAGTGTTCATCTGTCCTTGTCGTGTAATTGATCTCCCTATATTTTCTGAACATCAACTTGAATAGGCAAACAAAGCACCCCTCTCAACATCTTTTGCTTTTGGGGGATTTCTGATAGTACAGTGGACACGTGTTGGGGAGTAAGAAGCTGGGGGAAGTCTGGAGGGTATTAAATAATAAAAAGGTACATGTCTTTATTACATCATCTGATTTCTGGATTGTTTAAAAGAATGCAGTCTATTGCATTGAGCTAAAATGAATTGGTGCCAATATTCTACTCTTATTAGGAAGTGAAAACAATTTGGGTACAGTTTCCAGAGATGCTCAACTTGATTTCCAAACCATTAGTATTTTGGCTGTCAACACTGGCAGGGCACCTACAATCATGGCCCTTAAGGGTGTCAAAAATCAATTTCCAGACTTTGTAAACAAACATCCAGCTCTTGGTGCATGAATGGTTTCTTCAGAAGAGCCATTGCAAATCGTTGTAAAGCCTTTTTTATGGTGAAGGAGGGGCAACAAAAGAGAAGGGGCAGCATAGGACGTGAACATGTCCCAACACCGTGCCCTACCCTGCATAGAATGCAATGTACAGGTAACAAAATCACAAGGGCCTTGGTGAGATGTGCATTAGAATTGTATACCTCAACATAGGGGGTATATGTCATCTCTGCCACCTACTGCATGAAGACCAGCAGCTTATCACCTGTCCAGTTTGAAGGTGTTGACCAAAGTACGTTTATAGCACAGACTCTGAAATGGGGGGGCCTCTGGGACATCTCTGTAATGCCTGAGTCTGTGGGACAGGAGAGCAGGGAAACTGGTCACATTTGTCACCTCAGCAAAGTGGTAGCAAGATGTGGCCATTCAGTCTCACGAGGTCACTGGCTTACTTATGGTCCAGGCTACGTAACTAATGCCATCAATGTTGTGTTTCATTCTCAAATAGAAAAGCACCTCCAAAGGACTTTTACACCCAGAATATACATTGTGCGTGACAACACATGAGGTTTCGGTCAATGTGAAGGATGCTGGAAATTATGATGTGTTCCTTCCAAATTTCTCTTGATCTCATCTTCAAAACAAAATCATTTCAATGGATGGCTTGTGGTTGACCTAAGTTTAGCTCCTCTGCCATGGCTCTGACCTCCAGATGAGTGCTCCAAATGTTACCTGAGGTGTGCCAGTGACAAATTGTGTGTGCCTCTACAACAGGATTGGTCATTTACAGATTCTTTGGGATTTTAAAGGGGCCACTTTTGCTGCCTACACTAACCTGTAGAGGCTCTGCAGTATCTTTAGTTTGTGAATATGGGGATATTTGAAACCTACCGCATGCAGTACAAATTCATCATGCCAAAAAAAGGCCTGAGCTGCTTCATTTGAAGTGCTCGGTAGAACGCAGTTTACCTTGTTGTAGAAGGTGTTGAGCTTCTTGTGTTGTTGGAGCTGCACTCGTCCAGCCAAGTGGAGAGCATTTCATCACACTCCTGACTGGTGTCACAGAATTCCCTACACCCATTAGCAATAATGCCGGTAGTTGCAAACGTGTTACAAGAAATTAACAGCGAGTTGTCAACCCCCTGATCTTTCCTTCTAGTAGTTGACCCAGGCTGCTTGGCTAAGCACTTTTATTTTTATTTATTTATTTTTTTGCAACAATTTTTATACCATTGGATGGGCAGGATATTCCATTGACAAGGTCATTTTTTAAAAAATTCATTTATGGGATGTGGGCTTCGCTGGCTGGGCCAGCATTTATTGCCCATCCCTGAAGGAGGAGGAGGAGGTGGTGGTGGTGGTGAGCTACCTTCTTGAACCACTGCAGTCCATGTGGTGAAGGTGTACCCATAGTGCTGTTAGGAAGGGAGTTCCAGGATTTTGACCCAGCTATGGTGAAGGAATAGCAATATATTTCCAAGCCAGGATAGTGAGTGGTTTGGAAGGGAACTTCTACGTGGTGGTTTTCTCATGTATCTGCTGCCCTTGTCCTTCAAGATGGTAGTAGTCGTGGGTTTGGAAGGTGCTGTCGAAGGAGCCTTGGCGAATTCCTGCAATGCATCTTGTAGATGGTACACGTTGCTACTGTGTGTTGATGGTTGAGGGAATGAATGTTTGTGGACAAGTGTAGCTTAAGCTCGATAGGACAACGTGCTCCTTCAGAGATCCAGCACTGATCTGATGGGTAGAATGTCCTCCAGTGCTGTAACCAATGATATTAGATACTCTGTCCATATCCTAGGCTTTCCCTGTCTATCATCCCAGCTGTGTATGATCTGATGGTGTTCCCTTCACAAGCCCCTGTCGAGGTGCTATGTGTTTGCCTTATTTCAATATTAACTGTGTGCAGTCTCTTTGACCTTATACTGTGACTGAGTGCTTGAGAAAGCAGTTCATACATCACCTTCCTCCCTCTTGAGACTTTGGCCTGCTCTGCAGAGCTCTTTCCATATCCAGAGTATTGATCTCAGTCAGACCTCCCACTCATACCATGCTAACTGGCACTAAGTCTCACTTTCTTATGCTGTGCTCAGCACTAAATTTCTTGGCGTTGTGGGTGTGTTTTCCATAGCCTGGCTCTTTCTTTTCCCAGGAAGCCTTCGTAAACGGCCTCAGCATACAATCTGGCAACGTGCTCTCTTTTCCCCAGCTGCTCTACAAAGGTGACAACTTTACACCCCTGGTGGCAGAAATGTTATTCTTGAATCTGCAGCCTTAGCTGAATGCAGCAATTTCTCAGTTGCAGGATCAACCTTGTGTACCTTTTTTTTTCCTGAGTGAGCTTGAGAATGAATGAAAATTTTTCAGAGCAAATGGATTTGCCATCCTCCTTCAAATTCCTCAGGAAGCGCACCCTTTTGTGAGCAGGGCTAGAAGGGGTGGAATGTACAGAAGAATGGGGAGAGAGCAGTCCCCTCGCGTGACTCAAGGGGTTCACACAGACTCGAGGGTCAAATGGCCTCCCTTTGCATTGTTACATTCCATGATGACTCCAAAGCAGGATGGTGTGTTACTCAGCAAGGCTTGCAGGCAATGCTATTGTGAACTGGGACAATCAAGATTGTCTGTCTGTACAATTTGTTGCAGCATCAACTACAGTTGTCATCTGAAGCTTCATATGGCAATGTTCATTTAGTGAAATGCTTCCTTAGAGTAGATCAGGCAGGCATCAATTTGCCCTAAAATCCTGGAGCTGTGTAAAGTCTGAACAAGTGCATGACCTAGATGTTAAGTGTTCTGAATGGGTGCATCACATTTACAACACTTGCATTTGGCAGGGCAGTGATGAGTTCATTTTTGTTTTAAAGAAAGGAAACATGGGCTAGGGCGAGTCCTGAGCTCTGGTAATTAGGACACAAGTGATGTGGTGGGCAGATGCTGATACTGGTCAGATGGAATATTGGAAGTGGAGATGGAGGTGAAATGGGTGCTGTGCCACCACCAATTTTAACATCATTTTAACTTCCCAGTGTTTAATGCAGTTTGTTCGTGTAATACAGGATTAAGTTTAAAAACAAACACTGGAATATGACCTTGGAAACTCAAAAAAAGCCCAAATTTTTAAAGAGCACTACTCTGGTTTGGTTTTCCCTTTTCTTTAACAGTAAGATATGGAGCTGTAACATGGGCCTTCTAAGCAGTGACTCTTGGCAGAATGTTTAGTGGCCAGTTTCTGCTGTGTGATTTCTAGCATTTCCAGCGACTTTCTGCCCTGGGGTTTCACCTCAGCATACGTATTGTGCACCTCTTGTGCACACTTCACAAGCTTGCTACTGCCAGGATTACTACTTTTGCTTTACTTTGCAAAGTAAGCTACACTTGACTGATCCTCTGCTCAGTGCTAATTTTGCTGTTTGGATGGCGCTGAATATGCTAAAGTTCATCCAGAGGCATCCAAGTCCATGATATTACCCTCGCTGCTTAAGCAACACTTGGCCATAGGCACATACCTGCTGCATAATCCATTTGGTCAGCATCAGCCCTGATAATTTTTGTGTGTTAAATAAACCAATATCATTAGAGGATGATGGTAATACTCAAAAGTATAGCACGCGTGCAATTTCCCTTGTTCTCCAGTCTGAAGTCGCTGGCCATTAGTGACTGATACTGATAAACATTTTGATTATTATCAATGACTCAGAATCCTTGCATTTGAAGAACACTCTTTTTTTCAATTTGTGTGATTACATCTAATAATGACCCTGGAACAAATTCCAGGCAGATTCTGTGAATCTGCTTTTACAAGCTCCGCTCCTTCTTCCAATCACAGCACCTCTTGCAGACGGAGAGCTTCAAATGCAAAGGGGAATGAGCTGGTTGAGTGGGTGAACCTGCTGAAAGTAATGTCTGGGAACAGTGGAATCAGATTAAAGCTTAACTGTTTTTATTGTTAATTCAACAATTTACAGACTTTATTACATCCTTTAGGAGGAAGGGACTTGCCTGAAGGTGGCAGCTCCAAGTTTTACTTCGCAGACTTTTTTTGTACAATTATCACATGAGAGATCTGGATTTTGCTCATCGTGTCCAGAGGTGAAATGAGAACTACCAGAATGTTGACTGAAGCTTTGCACTTTCACACCGATTTTAATTTGGCGGGGAGGTTTTCTTTCCGGGACAGAGATGAGCATTTTAGAAGATGCAGGCAGCAAATCAACTTGCAGATTCACACTGTCGGCATGAAGCTTAAATGACCAAATAGTGTCTATGGGGGAGAATTGTTGATACACGTACCTATAGGTCCTATAGGGTGTAATAGACAGAGATACCTTGATGTCAACTGACTCACAAGCTTCAGTTCCCAGCATGTGCACCTTTTGTATGGAAGCTCAGAGCTGGCAATGTGAATTCATAACTTGCACCTTTTATGGAGCCTGCTATTACATACTGACTCAGCTACAATTAACAATTAATGTTTTCAAAAGCACTTGAAGTTATTAAGCAATTAATTAATTAAGACATTAATTGCGTAAAAAGACAGACAATTAAGCACAGCTTGCTTTTGTGTCTGTCTGGGGGTTGAGTAACTGGAATTTTGATGTTGCTGAAATTGTCTGGAGTTGGATTCCAGACTTTGATTTTTCTTGCATCCCCTCCAAAACTTTCAAGAAAAGGATCATTAAAGGAAATTGCATGATGGTTCAAACCACAATGCAGGTGCTGTAGTGTCCGGACTGTCACATGACCGGCTGCGAGAGAAACACAGCTGGGAAGATGCTGGGTTAACAGCAGTGCAGTAATATTTTAACAGGAGCAATTACAGCACGAAGATATCGGGATTGGGAGGGTCCAAAATAACAGGCAACACTGAATTAACGCAAGAGTTATTTGAATTCATCTCTGAAAACAATACTGTTGTGACTTTCTTAATTCATTGGAGCACTTCTAATGCAGTAACTTTAAACTGGTGCTGAAAACTGACAGGTATGTTGGCTGTATATTTCTGCTCTGTTTCTCTGCAGCATCCTTCCTGCTGCACTAATACTGGTTTCAGGCTAGCTGAGCACTGATCAAACAATCAAACCATTACCAACTGAGGCAGGAGGGGATCTCCTAGAAAAGTTTCAGGTTCTCTTGACATATGAATGATTTCATATTTTGCAATTTACATTAACTAATGACGTGAATGTGTTCAATCCCAAGTACCAATACTTGATAGTAATGCAAAAGGGTTTCACCCTTACAGTAAACAGCTCTTAAACTGCTGTTGGAATTGATTTTTAGTTTCACCCTAGATGAAAGCCAATCCAGTAGATTCCAGATAAATTTTTCCATAAGCCCATTTTCATACTCATAGGTTGCTATATTATTCGATACGTAAACATTGCAAAGAATATGATCGAACCTCTCCAAAATATAGGATTGTGGGAGTGAACAAAGCATTTTGAGAAGCTCTTTGTCAGTATAAAAACTCGTGGTCTTAGATTGACAGGTGGCAATTAAACGGTGGAGTTATAATAGGCCCTGATATCTTGGAATGATTTAATAGTAAAAGACAGCCAAGAGTATAAACCGGTACCCAACACTTTCCCTTTCCATCCTCCTTTTTCACTGTCAGTGGTAAAGTAAGAGCTTTCAGCCCAGAGAGCAATTAGTGCAGAGGGATTACTGTACATTGAAAGACACGGCATGTCTAACCCAAGCAAACACTTTCAATGTTTCCTGTCATCCAGCCAGCAGTGATCTGCAGCTGGATATTATCATCTCCACACAGAATAGAATCATAGAAAGTTTATGGCACAAAGCGGCCACTTGGCCCATTGTGTCTGCTCGGGCTGAAAAACGAGCCACCCAGCCTAATCCCACTTTCCAGCATTTAGTCTGTAACCCTGCAGGTTCCGGCATTTTAAGGTGCATATCCAGACACGCTTTTAAATGAGTGTTTCTGCTTCTACTAATCTTCAAACTTCTTGATCATTCCCCCTACATTTACATCCAAATTATTAGATATACCTCAAAAAGCAGGGGATCTAATACACGTCAACCCACAAATGCAACTATTTATATGGAAGTATTTCTTCTAGAGCGGCTGAGGTGGGATGTGGTCGTGTTTTATGGAGAAGGTGATGGTTGGGACTGAGCACAAAAAGATCAGTTCTATTGATTTGAAATTTTCACTTGAACGGCATTGCAAAATAATAAAGTAATAACGAGCATCACTGCGGTCCTGCAGCTGAACCTTGTAGAGTTTAAAGACTTTCCATTCTGGAACTACCTCACTCATTAAAAATTGGTTCCAGTGTCATTATTAGACCTGCATGTTAAGGACTAGCTGACTACACCTTTTGTAGCCTTCATGTGTACTGTGTATGGAAAAGCCTCAAACCATCCTTGTTCCTGTGAAAGGTCTTTGCATTTTGGTGATGTTTCTTTAACAGGATGTGCACAGCAGCTTGACCAGCTCCAGCTCAAAGGATTTTCCCAGCAGTGGCTGCTCTCACTCCAGGCCTTTATCTGTACCTCAGATCAGCAGGAGCTGAATACAAGATTTGTGCCAGCAGGTACAGGCTAGGTTGGGAGTGGACAAAACTGCAGCATTTCAGGTTCTACTTGGAATTTACTCAGATATAAAGAGTCAAATGTTTCTCCTTTAGCAGCCACTACAAAAAGAGTACAGAGCACTGATCTATTACAGAGCATTGTAAACTGTGAGGAGGACAGTATAGAACTTCAAAAGAACATAGACAAGTTGGTAGAGTGGGCAGATAGGTGGCAGATGAAGCTCAATGCGGAGAAGCGTGAGGGGATGCACTTTGGTACAAAGAACATGGAGAGACAATATAAAATAAGGGGTACAATTCTTAAGGACGTGGCGGAGCAGAGGGATCGGGGTGTTTATGTGCATAGGTCATTGAAGGTGGCAGGACAGTGGTGCGAGCAGTTAGTAAAGCATGCAGTATCCTGGGCTTTATTAAGAGGAGCATAGAGTACAAGAGTGGAGAGGTTATGCTGAGCTCATATAAGATGCTATTTAGCCCTCAGCTGGAGTATTGTGTCCAGCTCTGGGCACCACACTATAGAACGGATGTGAACACATTGGAGAGAGTGCAGAAGAGGTTTACAAATATGTCTCCGGGGTAAGAAACTTCAGTTACGAAGATAGATTGGAAACGTTGGGACTGTTCTCCTTGGAGAAGAGAAGGCTAAGAGGAGATTTGATAGAGGTGTTCAAAATCATGAGGGGGCTGGATAGAGTAGATAGGAAGAATCTGTTCCCGCTCTGAAAAGGATCGAGACCGAGAGAGCACAGGTTTAAAGTGATTTACAAAAGAAGCAAACGTGATGTGAGAAAAATCTTTTTCACACAGCGAGTGGTTCGAGTATGGAATGCACTGCCTGGAAGTGTGGTGGAGGCAGGTTCAATCGAGGCATTCAAGAGGATTATCACTAGATGATTATTTGAATAGAAACAATGTGCAAGGGTAAGGGGAAAAGGGAGGAGAATGGTGCTAAGTCATAATGCTCATTCGGAGAGCTGGTGTAAATATGATGGGCCAAATGGTCTCCTTCTGAACCCTAACAATTCTGTGATTCTGTGACATTATCTGATTGGTTTTCCTTGTGGGAACTTTTATGTTTTTCATTCTAATGGTTCAGTTTCTGCTGTGTTTCTCAACCAAGAGGCAATCATTTCTATTCCTGCTCGCTACTGGATGGTGCAAAATACTTCAATCAATTAAATATTTTTGAAGTGCTGATATCTGTTGTGATGCTGGAAATGTGTCAGTTAATTTACTCACAGCAAAGTCCCACATACAGAAATGACATCATGACAAATAATGTTTTCAGTAATGTTGGTTGAAGGAGAAATATTGGCCAGGAGACCAGGGAGAATTCGGCCACTCTTTCTTGAATAGTGCCATGGAATATTTTGCATCCAGTTATGATGTTAGCTGGAATATCTGCTCAATTCTCTGGGGTGATACTAGATCTCACACAACCCTCTTCCCACAGAAAAACAGCAGTTTAGAGGTCTACTAATGGAAGTCAAATTACTTTTGGTTATTTTAATGGACTATCTCTTTAAATCTATGAGCAGTGGGCAGCCCAGCTCCACAAGCTTTTCACACACAATCTGGAAACAGGCTTTTTATTGGGGTGTGGGGAGCTGTGTAGCTGTTGGGATGAGGCTCTTTGTCAGAACACAGTACTCTCCAAACAAAGGGTCAAAGGGACTCGAAATGTTAGCTGTGTTTCTCTCTCCACAGATGCTGCTGGACCTGCTGAGCTTTTCCAGCATTTTTTGTTCTTGTTTCAGATTTCTATCTGCATCCAGCATCCATCAGCAGTATTTTGCATTTACTCTCTGATCAAATCATGAGTTGTCTGCAATTTTCCGTTTGAATGTCAGACCTGATCTGCAGGGTGTCTTTGTTTTCAATGTGTCTCACTTCTCACTTCCTTGCATGTCTGACCTATCCACATGTTCTTTGTTTTGCTAATGTCTTTAATTTCTTCAATGCTTCTTTCCATTGTTTCCATCTCACTCAACAATGCAGCAGTTTACATCACAGAAACGAGCTGAGATAATTTCACTTTGGGTACAATCGGGAAATTGCACGGGAAGAACACTTGAAATTGTGCAGGTTAGGTTAGGCTTCTGGCCACCAATTCATTTGGAAAATCATGAATGCAAAATCTCCCTGAACCAACGCAACAAGGCAGAATAATAAAAAGTAACTTTATTTTCTCTGTATTCCTTGATGCATTTGAATGGTAGGTGACAGATAATGTTTCAGTGATATATCTGAAACTGGTTTATTGTAATAAAATGAGAATTTGTAATCTGGGTGACCAGTTGTCCCTGAGTAAGCTGATTTAAAATGGCAGAAAAAAAATTATACTGAACCACTTAATTGTTTCATTGGGACACATCAGTAAGTTTCTTATTAAATTAAACAATTCTGATGCGACAAAAACTTTTAAAACATGCCGATGTCCACTACATGCTTTAACCTGGTCTTGCAGGGTATAGCAGAATGGTGCAACTCCCCTGTTTACGATGAGCAGATGTAACAGTCAACAGAACAATGTTTTTACAGCTGCCTGACCATGCTTTACATTTCTTCTGAAACTGCTCCGCATTAAGAGTTGCTTTTCTCACCTTCAATGTGCCATTTACATGTGGGTATTTGCGCTGAAGTTCAGCTCAGGGCCTTGCAATTTTTCTCCTGTGCAGCTAGGCCAGACACTGCCCCCTGTTGGATTTCTGTGCAACTGCAGGCACAACCACACTAAGGCAGTTGTCCACGTTAGAAAATAGGGTGACAGCACCTGTACCCCGCTTCACCCTGTTGGCTGCAGTTTCTTTTGCCTGTGCCAGCCTTCCTATCCTTTGTGCTGTACTCTCCTTCCCTCCACTTTCCTCAGCACAGCCTTAGCGAACCCAAGACCACGGCTCATTCTTCTAAACTCCAGAAAATATTGGCCACTCCATTCAATCTTTACTGAACCATTGTTGCATCCCTACTATGGAAAATATATCCTTCATTTGGTGAGGAGACCAAAACAATGGTACACAATACTCTGGGTATGATCTCGCCAAAGCTCCGTTTGTTGCAGCAAGAATTCATGTAAACACAAATAAGGATCCTCGGCTTTATAAATTGAGGCGTGGAGTCCAAAGGGAAGGAAGTTATGCCAAACCGTTATGATACACTGGTTAGGCTACAGCTGAAGGAACAGGAAGTGACGGAAGGTAAGAAATGCTTTATCTGATTGTGCTGTGCAGCAACACAAAGGTTGACAATTCTTCAGGTGTGAACCCTGGTGAGCACCACTGATCTTTTCCAACTATTAAACCACTGTCCAATAGCACAGAGTGAAATGTGCTCCTGTTACATTTTCCTGAAACTGAAGTCGGTTAAACACAGCAGCCCATGTTGAGCAATGTACATTGAGTTTGGCTGCTGGGTAGTGATGCAGCAATGATGTCATTAGCACAGTGACCTAAGACGCCCCAATGCTCAGGCCCAAGAATCCAGGCCCAAGTGTCACTCCGTGCTGAGATTCTACCTCTTCCCGGTGTTGGGAAGAATGGATATGGCTATGTTACCAGAGAACGCTCCATTCAGTTGGAACCTGCTGTATCACCTATCCCTTGTGGAACAGTTTATGCAGAAAAAGCTGTTGACCACAAGTCCATCAGGCAGTGGGCTGCACATATTGTAATGTGGTCCTGCGGGAAAAGGAGATGGTGAATGCTGTCGGGTGGTTTCCTGAGCTGACTGTCAAAGTAATTTGGAAGAATGCCTCATCACCAAAACTTTCAAATTAGCATTAGGATGTAGCTTGGCTGATAGTGACAAAGGCCCTCCCCATCATGTGCATGACGGGTGTGGACACCTGCCTCATCAGCTTGGATCAGGAGAAGGCCTTTGACAGAATACCGCACACCTACATGGTGGAAGTGCTCTCCAAAATGGGGTTTGGGGAGGGAATTCGAAATTGGATCCAACTGCTCTACACTAACATCAGTAGCGCAGTCTCAATCAATGGGTGGGAATCAGATAGCTTTCCGATTAAATCTGGAGTCAGGCAGGGCTGCCCTCTCTCTCCTGTCCTGTTTGTCTGTTGCATAGAACCCTTTACTGAGTCCATCAGGAAGGGTTCAGGCATAAGAGGAGTGACAATCCCAGGCAGTGGAGGCACTCAGGCCAAAGCCTGCCTGTACATGGACGATGTCACCGTCTTCTGCTCGGATCCGCTGTCGGTGCGCAGACTGATCCACATCTGCGACCAGTTTGAACTGGCCTCGGGAGCCAAGGTAAATCGTGGGAAGAGCGAGGCCATGTTCTCTGGGAACTGAGCTGACCGATCCTTTGTCCCCTTCACTGTCAGGGCTGACGGCCTGAAGGTGCTGGGGATATGGTTCGGAGGGAGCAGGGCATGCGTTAGAAACTGGAAGGAGCGAGTGTCTATGGTGAAAAGGAAACTGGGCATTTGGGAGCGACGCTCCCTCTCCATTGCGGGTAAGAACCTGGTCATCAGGTGTGAGGCACTCTCGCTGTTGCTGTACGTGGCGCAGGTCTGGCCCATTCCAGACTCCTGCGCGATGGCGATCACTCGAGCCATCTTCCGCTTTATCTGGAGGTCAAAAAGCGATCGTATCCGCAGGGACGCGATGTACAAGCCTCTAGATAAGGGGGAATAAAACATGCCCAACATCGCCCTCATACTGATGGCCACCTTTGTGTGTGGCTGCATCAAGCGGTGCGTAGACCCTCAGTACGCAAACACCAAGTGTCACTATGTGCTGAGGTTCTACCTGTCCCCGGTGTTGCGAAGGATGGGTCTGGCCACGCTGCCGCGGAACGCTCCAAGTAGTTGGACCGTGCCGTACCACCTGTCCCTGGTGGAAAAATTTATGCAGAGAAACACCTTTGACCACAAGTCCATCAGGCAGTGGTCAGCACGTAACGTCCTAGAGGCCCTGAGGGATAAGGAGAGGGTGGACCCTGTGGGATGGTTCCCCGAGCAGACTGTCAAAGTCATTTGGCAGAATGCCTCATCGCCAGAACTTTCCAACAAGCACCAAGACGTAGCTTGGCTGGTGGTGAGAAAGGCCCTCCCCGTCAGATCCTTCCTACACGCCAGGAAGCTCACCCCCTCTGCACGTTGCCCTCAAGGTGGCTGTGGTGGGGAAGAGACCGTTGTCCACCTCCTTGTGGATTGTGCCTTTGCAAAGAAAGTCTGGAGAGAGATGCAGTGGTTGCTGTCGAGGTTCATCCCGAGCAGTTCTGTGACACAGGACTCTGTGCTCTACGGGCTGTTCCCAGGGACACACACCGAGACAAACATCAACTGCAGCTGGAGGATCATCAACTCGGTGAAAGAGGCGCTTTGGTCTTCCCGAAACTTGTTGGTCTTCCAGCACAAAGAGTTGTCCCCGACCGATTGTTGCGGACTGGCACAATCCAAAGTCCAGGACTACGTGCTGAGGGACGCACTAAAGCTTGGGGCAGCTGCCGCAAAGGCGCAATGGGGAAGGGTCGCTGTCTAAGACCTTTCTACCACAGCGCACCGAGAGACTGGGAACTGTTTAGAGCCCCTCGGGCTGTACAGATCAAAATGAAAGGCTGTAAATGATTGTAATATTGTTTGTACTGATGCACCTGGTGATACATTTTGTAAAAGTTTAACCTGGATTGTACCCTTGTAATGTTGTTTTTGAAATGGTTTTGAATGTGATTGAAGATATTTTATGAATAAAGTATATTTTTACAAAAAAAAAATAAAAAAAATCTGTTCTTATCAGTTTAATATCTGATACGTCCCTTATCTGGGGACCATATATTAAATTGATTTTTGGAGCAGGGAGATGGAATAGGGGCTTGCTCCGTCCACTCCACGCATCGACCCGGTATTGCAGTATCTCTGGGAATGGTGCACCACCCCTTTCCAGGGGATTTTCAATGCTAAAAATAGTTTTCTTACAAACATCTGCTTTCTTTACTTTTCAACATGCACATCTTTCAAAACACAACTTTCTTTCTTTCTCATCGCTTCTCGGCCTTTTGGCTAACATCAAGTGTTGCAGGGGCGACACCATGGTCCTGCCAAGGCAAGGTCGGGATGGAAGGGCGATAACCAATCGCAATCCAAATCCATACCGTGGGTTACCTATCACCGTCCGAGTCACGGTGAACCACAGCGAAGGAGGATCACCTATGGATCGGGGCTTCTTCACCAGGAGGATCCTGTTGAAGGCGTGCGGCTTCCAAGCTACGGAGATCTTCACCCTGCACGACTCCCGCAAAGGCGGTTATTTTGACGTGACGTTCAAGCGGGTGGCAGACTGCGTCCGGCTCCTGAGGGTGTTCGAGGAGAAGAGAGACCTGCCGGAGATGAAGATCCTGACGGCGGAGCCGCACTTTTCTCTGCCGTTGCAACGGGAACGTGAGGTGATGGTGCATGTGTACAACCCCTTCGTCCCTGTCGCCGACGTGGTCACCTTCCTCACCAGGTACTTCGATAAGGTGGGGAGCGGCACCGAGATTCGAGACGAGTTGGGGATCTGGACAGGCAAACGCCTGTTTAAGGTCACGCTAAAGACCGACGGTAAGGGAGCCATTTTCCACCCTCCCTCCAGTTTCGCTATCGGGGGAAACCGGGGCTACCTGGTCTAAGCTGGGCAACCCAAGAATTGTCGCTCATGCGGCAAGGCTGGTCATGTGGCGGCCAACTGCAGCGCCTCCCTCTGCAAGATCTGCAAACAGGAAGGGCACCAGACAAAAGACTGCAAACAGGCCAAGTGCTGCAACCTGTGTGGCGAGGCAAGTCACCTCTACAGGACCTGCCCCAAACGCTGCCGTACTTACGCACAGGCAGCCAAAGCCGACCAGGGGGAAGCAGAAGAAATGTTTCGTGTCACTCCAACCACCAAGGCCCCCAGGGAGCTCAACGGGACAAAGGAGGACACAGAGAGAGACAAGGTGGAGAAAGAGATTGAGGCAACAGAGAGCCAATCAACAGCACTACCCCCTGAACCTCCCAGTCCTCAGGACAGCGAATCAATGGAGGAGGAGGCAGCAGTGGAAAAGCAGCAGGGGGAGTGGCGGACGGTGAAGAACAAGAAAAGTAAGAGGGAGCGAAGAAGAAGCAAAGGCGTTTCCCAGAGAAGCGGCAAGAGGCGTCTCCCATCCGACACGGATGACAAGGGCAGCAGCTCTTCGGATGATGACGTGCCAGAGCGGCACCGACAGAAGAGGCGGCAAAGCTCCAGGGCGTTGGAGGACGAGACACCCGAGCTCCAGAAAATTGGAGACAACAAGGAGACCAGCGCACCCCAACTTTGCCTGCAACCTGAGGAGGCCAGTGCACCACAGCCCCTGGAATCTGGGAGCAGTGAGGCAATCATCGCACCCCAGCTCCAGGAAGCCGGGAACAGCAACACCCCAGAGGGGGTGAGTTTTGGAGAAGCTTCTCCAGCAAAGGTCATCTCAAAACCCGCTCTCTACGTGAACCTCCAGATGCCACCGGAGCAGAACACGGCCAAGGAGATCTACCTCAGCCCATCCAAAGTGAAGGAATTTGAGCTCACTACGGGTATGAAGGAGCAGACTAAAGGTCTGGGACTCTCAGAGACAGTGGGTTTGGTAGGAGAATAAATGCTTTAAAATGGGTTTAAAGATTGTATCCATAAATGTGCGTAGCATTAAATCTACTACGCGATGTGTTGCGACCTTGGACTACCTAGCCAAGGTCAAAGCTGACCTGTTGTTTCTGCAGGAGTGTGCGATACCGCACCTCAGCTCCTACAGGCAATGGTCACGATGGTGGTCCCACGGGCCATCGATCTGGTCGGGCGGAAACGACTCTCGTTCCTCTGGCCTGGGTATTCTGCTGCGGGGAGGCAACTTCACCGTCTCCGAGGTCAAGGAGGTGGTGGGCGGGCGACTCCTGGTAGCAGACGTAATGTACAAGAACGCTCCACTCCGGTTAATTAACGTGTATGGCCCGGCACAAGGGGCTGAGCGGCTGGAGGTTTTTCAGCAGCTCCCACTGCTGCTGGCGACCTCCAGGCCGGTCATTCTGGGCGGGGACTTCAACTGCATCATCGATGCGGCTGGACGATCCGGCAGGGCCGGAAGCAGATTGGACGCTACGTCCAGATCCCTGATGGAAACAGTTAAGGATGCCAAGCTGCACGACGTCTTCAGCAACCCTGCAGACGGAGCGCAGCGTAGATACACCTGGTCGCGGCCAGACGGGTCCATTCGTTCCAGGATAGACTTCCTGTTTGTGTCCCGTGCATTCACAGTCAGATCCACCGAGGTCAAGCCGGTGTTCTTCTCTGACCACTGCCTCCTACTGGCGGACTGCCACTTGGAGAAGGACCTGAGGGTGGGCAGGGGGGCATGGAAGCTAAATGTGCAACTGCTGACCCCAGAGAACATTGAGGAGCTCAAGAGGGATTACAAAGGTTGGAGAACCGTGAAACCCCTCTTTGAGTCCCTGACACACTGGTGGGAAGTGATCAAGGGAAGCATCAAGAGGTTTTTCATCCTCAAAGGCACCCAGAAAGCTAGAAAGGAACAGAGGGAAATGTCCCGACTCCAGAAAAAGATGCAGAATCTGCTCCGGCTGCAGTCGATGGGGGTCGATGTCAAGGAGGAGCTCCAAGAGGTGAAGGGCCAGCAAGCCTCGCACTTTGCCTCGGAGGCCTCCAAGATCATCTTCCGTTCCAGGGTCCGCTCCGTGGAGCAGGATGAGACGTGCTCACGTTTCTTCTTCCAAAAGGTACACAGAGAGCACTCTGTGATCAGCAGCCTGAAGGAAGAAGACGGCTCAGTAAAGTCATCACGGTCCGACATTGTGAGGATCAGCAAATCCTTTTATGCCGGACTGTATGACGTGAAGCCCACGGACAGCACGGCCTCCCAGTCCTTCCTGTCCTCTATCACGGAGGTCTTAGACGACAGTACGCGGGAGAGCCTGGACAAACCGCTAACTCCTGATGAACTGAATAAGGCCCTCGAGTCCTTCGAGAAGAGTAAAACCCCCGGAAGCGACGGCTTGCCGGCGGAGTTGTATTCGGCTCTGTGGGCTTGATCGGCCCAGACCTGCTAGAAGTGTACGAGAGTATGCTCCTGGCCGGCAGCATGTCAGAATCCATGAGGAAAGGCATCATCACCCTCATCTACAAGCACAAGGGGGAAAGGGAGGAAATTAGAAATTGGCGACCCATTTCACTGTTGAATGTGGACTATAAGATTCTGTCCAAGGTCATCGCCAATCGGGTCAAATCCGCTCTGGAATTGGTGATTCACCCTGACCAGACCTGCTCTGTGCCAGGCAGGAAGATCTCTGACAGCCTGGCGCTGCTCAGGGATACGATTGCCTATGTACAGGACAGGGGTGTGGATACCTGCCTCATCAGCTTGGATCAGGAGAAGGCCTTTGACAGAATATCGCACACCTACATGGGGGATGTGCTCTCCAAAATGGGCTTTGGGGAGGGAATTCGAAATTGGATCCAACTGCTCTACACTAACATCAGTAGCGCAGTCTCAATCAATGGGTGGGAAACAGATAGCTTCCCGATCAAATCTGGAGTCAGGCAGGGCTGTCCTCTCTCGCCTGTCCTTTTCGTGTGTTGCATAGAACCCTTTGCCGAGTCCATCAGGAAGGATCCGGGCATAAGAGGAGTGACGATCCCAGGCAGTGGAGGCACTCAGGTAAAAGCCTCCCTGTACATGGACGACGTCGCCGTCTTCTGCTCGGATCCGCTGTCGGTGCGCAGACTGATGCACATCTGCGACCAGTTCGAACTGGCCTCGGGAGCCAAGGTAAATCGTGGGAAGAGCGTGGCCATGTTCTTTGGGAACTGGGCTGACCGATCCTTTGTCCCCTTCACTGTCAGGGCTGACGGCCTGAAGGTGCTGGGGATATGGTTCGGAGGGACCGGGGCATGCGTTAGAAACTGGAAGGAGCGAGTGGCTATGGTGAAGAGGAAACTGGGCATGTGGGAGCGACGCTCCCTCTCCATTGCGGGTAAGAACCTGGTCATCAGGTGTGAGGTACTCTCGCTGTTGCTGTACGTGGCGCAGGTCTGGCCCATTCCAGACTCCTGCGCGATGGCGATCACTCGAGCCATCTTCCGCTTTATCTGGAGGTCGAAAATGGATCGTGTCCGCAGGGACGCGATGTACAAGCCTCTAGATAAAGGGGGAAAAAACGTGCCCAACATCGCCCTCATACTGATGGCCACCTTTGTGTGCGGCTGCATCAAGCGGTGCGTAGACCCTCAGTACGCAAACACCAAGTGTCACTACGTGCTGAGGTTCTACCTGTCCCCGGTGTTGCGAAGGATGGGTCTGGCCACGCTGCCGCGGAACGCTCCAAGTAGTTGGACCGTGCCGTACCACCTGTCCCTGGTGGAAAAATTTATGCAGAAAAACACCTTTGACCACAAGTCCATCAGGCAGTGGTCAGCACGTAACGTCCTAGAGGCCCTGAGGGATAAGGAGAGGGTGGACCCTGTGGGATGGTTCCCCGAGCAGACTGTCAAAGTCATTTGGCAGAATGCCTCATCGCCAGAACTTTCCAACAAGCACCAAGACGTAGCTTGGCTGGTGGTGAGAAAGGCCCTCCCCGTCAGATCCTTCCTACACGCCAGAAAGCTAACCCCCTCTGCACGTTGCCCACGAGGTGGCTGTGGTGGGGAAGAGACCGTTGTTCACCTCCTTGTGGATTGTGCCTTTGGAAAGAAAGTCTGGAGAGAGATGCAGTGGTTGCTGTCGAGGTTCATCCCGAGCAGTTCTGTGACACAGGACTCTGTGCTCTACGGGCTGTTCCCAGGGACACACACCGAGACAAACATCGACTGCAGCTGGAGGATCATCAACTCGGTGAAAGAGGCGCTTTGGTCTGCCCGAAACTTGTTGGTCTTCCAGCACAAAGAGTTGTCCCCGACCGATTGTTGCGGACTGGCACAATCCAAAGTCCAGGACTACGTGCTGAGGGACGCACTAAAGCTTGGGGCAGCTGCCGCAAAGGCGCAATGGGGAAGGGTCGCTGTCTAAGACCTTTCTACCACAGCGCACCGAGAGACTGGGAACTGTTTAGAGCCCCTCGGGCTGTACAGATCAAAATGAAAGGCTGTAAATGATTGTAATATTGTTTGTACTGATGCACCTGGTGATACATTTTGTAAAAGTTTAACCTGGATTGTACCCTTGTAATGTTGTTTTTGAAATGGTTTTGAATGTGATTGAAGATATTTTATGAATAAAGTATATTTTTACAAAACAAAAAAAAAAAAATCTGTTCTTATCAGTTTAATATCTGATACGTCCCTTATCTGGGGACCATATATTAAATTGATTTTTGGAGCAGGGAGATGGAATAGGGGCTTGCTCCGTCCACTCCACGCATCGACCCGGTATTGCAGTATCTCTGGGAATGGTGCACCACCCCTTTCCAGGGGATTTTCAATGCTAAAAATAGTTTTCTTACAAACATCTGCTTTCTTTACTTTTCAACATGCACATCTTTCAAAACACAACTTTCTTTCTTTCTCATCGCTTCTCGGCCTTTTGGCTAACATCAAGTGTTGCAGGGGCGACACCATGGTCCTGCCAAGGCAAGGTCGGGATGGAAGGGCGATAACCAATCGCAATCCAAATCCATACCGTGGGTTACCTATCACCGTCCGAGTCACGGTGAACCACAGCGAAGGAGGATCACCTATGGATCGGGGCTTCTTCACCAGGAGGATCCTGTTGAAGGCGTGCGGCTTCCAAGCTACGGAGATCTTCACCCTGCACGACTCCCGCAAAGGCGGTTATTTTGACGTGACGTTCAAGCGGGTGGCAGACTGCGTCCGGCTCCTGAGGGTGTTCGAGGAGAAGAGAGACCTGCCGGAGATGAAGATCCTGACGGCGGAGCCGCACTTTTCTCTGCCGTTGCAACGGGAACGTGAGGTGATGGTGCATGTGTACAACCCCTTCGTCCCTGTCGCCGACGTGGTCACCTTCCTCACCAGGTACTTCGATAAGGTGGGGAGCGGCACCGAGATTCGAGACGACTTGGGGATCTGGACAGGCAAACGCCTGTTTAAGGTCACGCTAAAGACCGATGGTAAGGGAGCCATTTTCCACCCTCCTTCCAGTTTCGCTATCGGGGGAAACCGTGGCTACCTGGTCTACGCTGGGCAACCCAAGCATTGTCGCTCATGCGGCAAGGCTGGTCATGTGGCGGCCAACTGCAGCGCCTCCCTCTGCAAGATCTGCAAACAGGAAGGGCACCAGACAAAAGACTGCAAACAGGCCAAGTGCTGCAACCTGTGTGGAGAGGCAAGTCACCTCTACAGGACCTGCCCCAAACGCTGCCGTACTTACGCACAGGCAGCCAAAGCCGACCAGGGGGAAGCAGAAGAAATGTTCCGTGTCACTCCAACCACCAAGGCCCCCAGGGAGCTCAACGGGACAAAGGAGGACACTGAGAGAGACAAGGTGGAGAAAGAGATTGAGGCAACAGAGAGCCAATCAACAGCACTACCCCCTGAACCTCCCAGTCCTCAGGACAGCGAATCAATGGAGGTGGAGGCAGCAGTGGGAAAGCAGCAGGGGGAGTGGCGGACGGTGAAGAAGAAGAAAAGTAAGAGGGAGCGAAGAAGAAGCAAAGGCGTTTCCCAGAGAAGCGGCAAGAGGCATCTCCCATCCGACACGGACGACAAGGGCAGCAGCTCTTCGGATGATGAAGTGCCAGGGCGGCACCGACAGAAGAGGCGGCAAAGCTCCAGGGCGTTGGAGGACGAGACACCCGAGCTCCAGAAAATTGGAGACAACAAGGAGATCAGCGCACCCCAACTTTGCCTGCAACCTGAGGAGGCCAGTGCACCACAGCCCCTGGAATCTGGGAGCAGTGAGGCAATCATCGCACCCCAGCTCCAGGAAGCCGGGAACAGCAACACCCCAGAGGGGGTGAGTTTTGGAGAAGCTTCTCCAGCAAAGGTCATCTCAAAACCCGCTCTCTACGTGAACCTCCAGATGCCACCGGAGCAGAACACGGCCAAGGAGATCTACCTCAGCCCATCCAAAGTGAAGGAATTTGAGCTCACTACGGGTATGAAGGAGCAGACTAAAGGTCTGGGACTCTCAGAGACAGTGGGTTTGGTAGGAGAATAAATGCTTTAAAATGGGTTTAAAGATTGTATCCATAAATGTGCGTAGCATTAAATCTACTACGCGATGTGTTGCGACCTTGGACTACCTAGCCAAGGTCAAAGCTGACCTGTTGTTTCTGCAGGAGTGTGCGATACCGCACCTCAGCTCCTACAGGCAATGGTCACGATGGTGGTCCCACGGGCCATCGATCTGGTCGGGCGGAAAGGACTCTCGTTCCTCCGGCCTGGGTATTCTGCTGCGGGGAGGCAACTTCACCGTCTCCGAGGTCAAGGAGGCGGTGGGCGGGCGACTCCTGGTAGCAGACGTAATGTACAAGAACGCTCCACTCCGGTTAATTAACGTGTATGGCCCGGCACAAGGGGCTGAGCGGCTGGAGGTTTTTCAGCAGCTCCCACTGCTGCTGGCGACCTCCAGGCCGGTCATACTGGGCGGGGAGTTCAACTGCATCATCGATGCGGCTGGACGATCCGGCAGGGCCGGCAGCAGATTGGACGCTACGTCCAGATCCCTGATGGAAACAGTTAAGGATGCCAAGCTGCACGACGTCTTCAGCAACCCTGCAGACGGAGCGCAGCGTAGATACACCTGGTCGCGGCCAGACGGGTCCATTCGTTCCAGGATAGACTTCCTCTTTGTGTCCCGTGCATTCACAGTCAGATCCACCGAGGTCAAGCCGGTGTTCTTCTCTGACCACTGCCTCCTACTGGCGGACTGCCACTTGGAGACGGACCTGAGGGTGGGCAGGGGGGCATGGAAGCTAAATGTGCAACTGCTGACCCCAGAGAACATTGAGGAGCTCAAGAGGGATTACAAAGGTTGGAGAACCGTGAAACCCCTCTTTGAGTCCCTGACACACTGGTGGGAAGTGATCAAGGGAAGCATCAAGAGGTTTTTCATCCTCAAAGGCACCCAGAAAGCTAGAAAGGAACAGAGGGAAATGTCCCGACTCCAGAAAAAGATGCAGAATCTGCTCCGGCTGCAGTCGATGGGGGTCGATGTCAAGGAGGAGCTCCAAGAGGTGAAGGGCCAGCAAGCCTCGCACTTTGCCTCGGAGGCCTCCAAGATCATCTTCCGTTCCAGGGTCCGCTCCGTGGAGCAGGATGAGACGTGCTCACGTTTCTTCTTCCAAAAGGTACACAGAGAGCGCTCTGTGATCAGCAGCCTGAAGGAAGAAGACGGCTCAGTAAAGTCATCACGGTCCGACATTCTGAGGATCAGCAAATCCTTTTATGCCGGACTGTATGACGTGAAGCCCACGGACAGCACGGCCTCCCAGTCCTTCCTGTCCTCTATCACGGAGGTCTTAGACCACAGTACGCGGGAGAGCCTGGACAAACCGCTAACTCCTGACGAACTGACTAAGGCCCTCGAGTCCTTCGAGAAGAGTAAAACCCCCGGAAGCGACGGCTTGCCGGCGGAGTTGTATTCGGCTCTGTGGGACTTGATCGGCCCAGACCTGCTAGAAGTGTACGAGAGTATGCTCCTGGCCGGTAGTATGTCAGAATCCATGAGGAAAGGCATCATCACCCTCATCTACAAGCACAAGGGGGAAAGGGAGGAAATTAGAAATTGGCGACCCATTTCACTGTTGAATATGGACTATAAGATTCTGTCCAAGGTCATCGCCAATCGGGTCAAATCCGCTCTGGAATTGGTGATTCACCCTGACCAGACCTGCTCTGTGCCAGGCAGGAAGATCTCTGACAGCCTGGCGCTGCTCAGGGATACGATTGCCTATGTACAGGACAGGTGTGTGGATACCTGCCTCATCAGCTTGGATCAGGAGAAGGCCTTTGACAGAATATCGCACACCTACATGGGGGATGTGCTCTCCAAAATGGGCTTTGGGGAGGGAATTCGAAATTGGATCCAACTGCTCTACACTAACATCAGTAGCGCAGTCTCAATCAATGGGTGGGAAACAGATAGCTTTCCGATTAAATCTGGAGTCAGGCAGGGCTGTCCTCTCTCGCCTGTCCTTTTCGTGTGTTGCATAGAACCCTTTGCCGAGTCCATCAGGAAGGATCCGGGCATAAGAGGAGTGACGATCCCAGGCAGTGGAGGCACTCAGGTAAAAGCCTCCCTGTACATGGACGACGTCGCCGTCTTCTGCTCGGATCCGCTGTCGGTGCGCAGACTGATGCACATCTGCGACCAGTTCGAACTGGCCTCGGGAGCCAAGGTAAATCGTGGGAAGAGCGAGGCCATGTTCTTTGGGAACTGGGCTGACCGATCCTTTGTCCCCTTCACTGTCAGGGCTGACGGCCTGAAGGTGCTGGGGATATGGTTCGGAGGGACCGGGGCATGCGTTAGAAACTGGAAGGAGCGAGTGGCTATGGTGAAGAGGAAACTGGGCATGTGGGAGCGACGCTCCCTCTCCATTGCGGGTAAGAACCTGGTCATCAGGTGTGAGGTACTCTCGCTGTTGCTGTACGTGGCGCAGGTCTGGCCCATTCCAGACTCCTGCGCGATGGCGATCACTCGAGCCATCTTCCGCTTTATCTGGAGGTCGAAAATGGATCGTGTCCGCAGGGACGCGATGTACAAGCCTCTAGATAAAGGGGGAAAAAACGTGCCCAACATCGCCCTCATACTGATGGCCACCTTTGTGTGCGGCTGCATCAAGCGGTGCGTAGACCCTCAGTACGCAAACACCAAGTGTCACTACGTGCTGAGGTTCTACCTGTCCCCGGTGTTGCGAAGGATGGGTCTGGCCACGCTGCCGCGGAACGCTCCAAGTGGTTGGACCGTGCCGTACCACCTGTCCCTGGTGGAAAAATTTATGCAGAAAAACACCTTTGACCACAAGTCCATCAGGCAGTGGTCAGCACGTAACGTCCTAGAGGCCCTGAGGGATAAGGAGAGGGTGGACCCTGTGGGATGGTTCCCCGAGCAGACTGTCAAAGTCATTTGGCAGAATGCCTCATCGCCAGAACTTTCCAACAAGCACCAAGACGTAGCTTGGCTGGTGGTGAGAAAGGCCCTCCCCGTCAGATCCTTCCTACACGCCAGGAAGCTCACCCCCTCTGCACGTTGCCCTCGAGGTGGCTGTGGTGGGGAAGAGACCGTTGTCCACCTCCTTGTGGATTGTGCCTTTGCAAAGAAAGTCTGGAGAGAGATGCAGTGGTTGCTGTCGAGGTTCATCCCGAGCAGTTCTGTGACACAGGACTCTGTGCTCTACGGGCTGTTCCCAGGGACACACACCGAGACAAACATCGACTGCAGCTGGAGGATCATCAACTCGGTGAAAGAGGCGCTTTGGTCTGCCCGAAACTTGTTGGTCTTCCAGCACAAAGAGTTGTCCCCGACCGATTGTTGCGGACTGGCACAATCCAAAGTCCAGGACTACGTGCTGAGGGACGCACTAAAGCTTGGGGCAGCTGCCGCAAAGGCGCAATGGGGAAGGGTCGCTGTCTAAGACCTTTCTACCACAGCGCACTGAGAGACTGGGAACTGTTTAGAGCCCCTCGGGCTGTACAGATCAAAATGAAAGGCTGTAAATGACTGTAATATTGTTTGTACTGATGCACCTGGTGATACATTTTGTAAAAGTTTAACCTGGATTGTACCCTTGTAATGTTGGTTTTGAAATGGTTTTGAATGTGATTGAAGATATTTTATGAATAAAGTATATTTTTACAAATAAAAAAAAAAATCTGTTCTTATCAGTTTAATATCTGATACGTCCCTTATCTGGGGACCATATATTAAATTGATTTTTGGAGCAGGGAGATGGAATAGGGGCTTGCTCCGTCCACTCCACGCATCGACCCGGTATTGCAGTATCTCTGGGAATGGTGCACCACCCCTTTCCAGGGGATTTTCAATGCTAAAAATAGTTTTCTTACAAACATCTGCTTTCTTTACTTTTCAACATGCACATCTTTCAAAACACAACTTTCTTTCTTTCTCATCGCTTCTCGGCCTTTTGGCTAACATCAAGTGTTGCAGGGGCGACACCATGGTCCTGCCAAGGCAAGGTCGGGATGGAAGGGCGATAACCAATCGCAATCCAAATCCATACCGTGGGCTACCTATCACCGTCCGAGTCACGGTGAACCACAGCGAAGGAGGATCACCTATGGATCGAGGCTTGTTCACCAGGAGGATCCTGTTGAAGGCGTGCGGCTTCCAAGCTACGGAGATCTTCACCCTGCACGACTCCCGCAAAGGCGGTTATTTTGACGTGACGTTCAAGCGGGTGGCAGACTGCGTCCGGCTCCTGAGGGTGTTCGAGGAGAAGAGAGACCTGCCGGAGATGAAGATCCTGACGGCGGAGCCGCACTTTTCTCTGCCGTTGCAACGGGAACGTGAGGTGATGGTGCATGTGTACAACCCCTTCGTCCCTGTCGCCGACGTGGTCACCTTCCTCACCAGGTACTTCGATAAGGTGGGGAGCGGCACCGAGATTCGAGACGACTTGGGGATCTGGACAGGCAAACGCCTGTTTAAGGTCACGCTAAAGACCGATGGTAAGGGAGCCATTTTCCACCCTCCCTCCAGTTTCGCTATCGGGGGAAACCGGGGCTACCTGGTCTACGCTGGGCAACCCAAGCACTGTCGCTCATGCGGCAAGGCTGGTCATGTGGCGGCCAACTGCAGCGCCTCCCTCTGCAAGATCTGCAAACAGGAAGGGCACCAGACAAAAGACTGCAAACAGGCCAAGTGCTGCAACCTGTGTGGCGAGGCAAGTCACCTCTACAGGACCTGCCCCAAACGCTGCCGTACTTACGCACAGGCAGCCAAAGCCGACCAGGGGGAAGCAGAAGAAATGTTCCGTGTCACTCCAACCACCAAGGCCCCCAGGGAGCTCAACGGGACAAAGGAGGACACAGAGAGAGACAAGGTGGAGAAAGAGATGGAGGCAACAGAGAGCCAATCAACAGCACTACCCCCTGAACCTCCCAGTCCTCAGGACAGCGAATCAATGGAGGAGGAGGCAGCAGTGGAAAAGCAGCAGGGGGAGTGGCGGACGGTGAAGAACAAGAAAAGTAAGAGGGAGCGAAGAAGAAGCAAGGGCGTTTCCCAGAGAAGCGGCAAGAGGCGTCTCCCATCCGACACGGATGACAAGGGCAGCAGCTCTTCGGATGATGAAGTGCCAGAGCGGCACCGACAGAAGAGGCGGCAAAGCTCCAGGGCGTTGGAGGACGAGACACCCGAGCTCCAGAAAATTGGAGACAACAAGGAGACCAGCGCACCCCAACTTTGCCTGCAACCTGAGGAGGCCAGTGCACCACAGCCCCTGGAATCTGGGAGCAGTGAGGCAATCATCGCACCCCAGCTCCAGGAAGCCGGGAACAGCAACACCCCAGAGGGGGTGAGTTTTGGAGAAGCTTCTCCAGCAAAGGTCATCTCAAAACCCGCTCTCTACGTGAACCTCCAGATGCCACCGGAGCAGAACACGGCCAAGGAGATCTACCTCAGCCCATCCAAAGTGAAGGAATTTGAGCTCACTACGGGTATGAAGGAGCAGACTAAAGGTCTGGGACTCTCAGAGACAGTGGGTTTGGTAGGAGAATAAATGCTTTAAAATGGGTTTAAAGATTGTATCCATAAATGTGCGTAGCATTAAATCTACTACGCGATGTGTTGCGACCTTGGACTACCTAGCCAAGGTCAAAGCTGACCTGTTGTTTCTGCAGGAGTGTGCGATACCGCACCTCAGCTCCTACAGGCAATGGTCACGATGGTGGTCCCACGGGCCATCGATCTGGTCGGGCGGAAACGACTCTCGTTCCTCCGGCCTGGGTATTCTGCTGCGGGGAGGCAACTTCACCGTCTCCGAGGTCAAGGAGGTGGTGGGCGGGCGACTCCTGGTAGCAGACGTAATGTACAAGAACGCTCCACTCCGGTTAATTAACGTGTATGGCCCGGCACAAGGGGCTGAGCGGCTGGAGGTTTTTCAGCAGCTCCCACTGCTGCTGGCGACCTCCAGGCCGGTCATTCTGGGCGGGGACTTCAACTGCATCATCGATGCGGCTGGACGATCCGGCAGGGCCGGAAGCAGATTGGACGCTACGTCCAGATCCCTGATGGAAACAGTTAAGGATGCCAAGCTGCACGACGTCTTCAGCAACCCTGCAGACGGAGCGCAGCGTAGATACACCTGGTCGCGGCCAGACGGGTCCATTCGTTCCAGGATAGACTTCCTGTTTGTGTCCCGTGCATTCACAGTCAGATCCACCGAGGTCAAGCCGGTGTTCTTCTCTGACCACTGCCTCCTACTGGCGGACTGCCACTTGGAGAAGGACCTGAGTGTGGGCAGGGGGGCATGGAAGCTAAATGTGCAACTGCTGACCCCAGAGAACATTGAGGAGCTCAAGAGGGATTACAAAGGTTGGAGAACCGTGAAACCCCTCTTTGAGTCCCTGACAGACTGGTGGGAAGTGATCAAGGGAAGCATCAAGAGGTTTTTCATCCGCAAAGGCACCCAGAAAGCTAGAAAGGAACAGAGGGAAATGTCCCGACTCCAGAAAAAGATGCAGAATCTGCTCCGGCTGCAGTCGATGGGGGTCGATGTCAAGGAGGAGCTCCAAGAGGTGAAGGGCCAGCAAGCCTCGCACTTTGCCTCGGAGGCCTCCAAGATCATCTTCCGTTCCCGGGTCCGCTCCGTGGAGCAGGATGAGACGTGCTCACGTTTCTTCTTCCAAAAGGTACACAGAGAGCGCTCTGTGATCAGCAGCCTGAAGGAAGAAGACGGCTCAGTAAAGTCATCACGGTCCGACATTCTGAGGATCAGCAAATCCTTTTATGCCGGATTGTATGACGTGAAGCCCACGGACAGCACGGCCTCCCAGTCCTTCCTGTCCTCTATCACGGAGGTCTTAGACCACAGTACGCGGGATAGCCTGGACAAACCGCTAACTCCTGACGAACTGACTAAGGCCCTCGAGTCCTTCGAGAAGAATAAAACCCCCGGAAGCGACGGCTTGCCGGCGGAGTTGTATTCGGCTCTGTGGGACTTGATCGGCCCAGACCTGCTAGGAGTGTACGAGAGTATGCTCCTGGCCGGTAGTATGTCAGAATCCATGAGGAAAGGCATCATCACCCTCATCTACAAGCACAAGGGGGAAAGGGAGGAAATTAGAAATTGGCGACCCATTTCACTGTTGAATATGGACTATAAGATTCTGTCCAAGGTCATCGCCAATCGGGTCAAATCCGCTCTGGAATTGGTGATTCACCCTGACCAGACCTGCTCTGTGCCAGGCAGGAAGATCTCTGACAGCCTGGCGCTGCTCAGGGATACGATTGCCTATGTACAGGACAGGGGTGTGGATACCTGCCTCATCAGCTTGGATCAGGAGAAGGCCTTTGACAGAATATCGCACACCTACATGGGGGATGTGCTCTCCAAAATGGGCTTTGGGGAGGGAATTCGAAATTGGGTCCAACTGCTCTACACTAACATCAGTAGCGCCGTCTCAATCAATGGGTGGGAAACAGATAGCTTCCCGATCAAATCTGGAGTCAGGCAGGGCTGTCCTCTCTCACCTGTCCTTTTCGTGTGTTGCATAGAACCCTTTGCCGAGTCCATCAGGAAGGATCCGGGCATAAGAGGAGTGACGATCCCAGGCAGTGGAGGCACTCAGGTAAAAGCCTCCCTGTACATGGACGACGTCGCCGTCTTCTGCTCGGATCCGCTGTCGGTGCGCAGACTGATGCACATCTGCGACCAGTTCGAACTGGCCTCGGGAGCCAAGGTAAATCGTGGGAAGAGCGAGGCCATGTTCTTTGGGAACTGGGCTGACCGATCCTTTGTCCCCTTCACTGTCAGGGCTGACGGCCTGAAGGTGCTGGGGATATGGTTCGGAGGGACCGGGGCATGCGTTAGAAACTGGAAGGAGCGAGTGGCTATGGTGAAAAGGAAACTGGGCATGTGGGAGCGACGCTCCCTCTCCATTGCGGGTAAGAACCTGGTCATCAGGTGTGAGGTACTCTCGCTGTTGCTGTACGTGGCGCAGGTCTGGCCCATTCCAGACTCCTGCGCGACGGCGATCACTCGAGCCATCTTCCCCTTTATCTGGAGGTCGAAAATGGATCGTGTCCGCAGGGACGCGATGTACAAGCCTCTAGATAAAGGGGGAAAAAACGTGCCCAACATCGCCCTCATACTGATGGCCACCTTTGTGTGCGGCTGCATCAAGCGGTGCGTAGACCCTCACTACGCAAACACCAAGCGTCACTACGTGCTGAGGTTCTACCTGTCCCCGGTGTTGCGAAGGATGGGTCTGGCCACGCTGCCGCGGAACGCTCCAAGTAGTTGGACCGTGCCGTACCACCTGTCCCTGGTGGAAAAATTTATGCAGAAAAACACCTTTGACCACAAGTCCATCAGGCAGTGGTCAGCACGTAACGTCCTAGAGGCCCTGAGGGATAAGGAGAGGGTGGACCCTGTGGGATGGTTCCCCGAGCAGACTGTCAAAGTCATTTGGCAGAATGCCTCATCGCCAGAACTTTCCAACAAGCACCAAGACGTAGCTTGGCTGGTGGTGAGAAAGGCCCTCCCCGTCAGATCCTTCCTACACGCCAGGAAGCTCACCCCCTCTGCACGTTGCCCTCGAGGTGGCTGTGGTGGGGAAGAGACCGTTGTCCACCTCCTTGTGGATTGTGCCTTCGCAAAGAAAGTCTGGAGAGAGATGCAGTGGTTGCTGTCGAGGTTCATCCCGAGCAGTTCTGTGACACAGGACTCTGTGCTCTACGGGCTGTTCCCAGGGACACACACCGAGACAAACATCGACTGCAGCTGGAGGATCATCAACTCGGTGAAAGAGGCGCTTTGGTCTGCCCGAAACTTGTTGGTCTTCCAGCACAAAGAGTTGTCCCCGACCGATTGTTGCGGACTGGCACAATCCAAAATCCAGGACTAGGTGCTGAGGGACGCACTAAAGCTTGGGGCAGCTGCCGCAAAGGCGCAATGGGGAAGGGTCGCTGTCTAAGACCTTTCTACCACAGCGCACCGAGAGACTGGGAACTGTTTAGAGCCCCTCGGGCTGTACAGATCAAAATGAAAGGCTGTAAATGACTGTAATATTGTTTGTACTGATGCACCTGGTGATACATTTTGTAAAAGTTTAACCTGGATTGTACCCTTGTAATGTTGTTTTTGAAATGGTTTGGAATGTGATTGAAGATATTTTATGAATAAAGTATATTTTTACAAAAAAAAAAAAAAAAATCTGTTCTTATCAGTTTAATATCTGATACGTCCCTTATCTGGGGACCATATATTAAATTGATTTTTGGAGCAGGGAGATGGAATAGGGGCTTGCTCCGTCCACTCCACGCATCGACCCGGAATTGCAGTATCTCTGGGAATGGTGCACCACCCCTTTCCAGGGGATTTTCAATGCTAAAAATAGTTTTCTTACAAACATCTGCTTTCTTTACTTTTCAACATGCACATCTTTCAAAACACAACTTTCTTTCTTTCTCATCGCTTCTCGGCCTTTTGGCTAAGATCAAGTGTTGCAGGGGCGACACCATGGTCCTGCCAAGGCAAGGTCGGGATGGAAGGGCGATAACCAATCGCAATCCAAATCCATACCGTGGGCTACCTATCACCGTCCGAGTCACGGTGAACCACAGCGAAGGAGGATCACCTATGGATCGGGGCTTCTTCACCAGGAGGATCCTGTTGAAGGCGTGCGGCTTCCAAGCTACGGAGATCTTCACCCTGCACGACTCCCGCAAAGGCGGTTATTTTGACGTGACGTTCAAGCGGGTGGCAGATTGCGTCCGGCTCCTGAGGGTGTTCGAGGAGAAGAGAGACCTGCCGGAGATGAAGATCCTGACGGCGGAGCCGCACTTTTCTCTGCCGTTGCAACGGGAACGTGAGGTGATGGTGCATGTGTACAACCCCTTCGTCCCTGTCGCCGACGTGGTCACCTTCCTCACCAGGTACTTCGATAAGGTGGGGAGCGGCACCGAGATTCGAGACGACTTGGGGATCTGGACAGGCAAACGCCTGTTTAAGGTCACGCTAAAGACCGATGGTAAGGGAGCCATTTTCCACCCTCCCTCCAGTTTCGCTATCGGGGGAAACCGGGGCTACCTGGTCTACGCTGGGCAACCCAAGCATTGTCGCTCATGCGGCAAGGCTGGTCATGTGGCGGCCAACTGCAGCGCCTCCCTCTGCAAGATCTGCAAACAGGAAGGGCACCAGACAAAAGACTGCAAACAGGCCAAGTGCTGCAACCTGTGTGGCGAGGCAAGTCACCTCTACAGGACCTGCCCCAAACGCTGCCGTACTTACGCACAGGCAGCCAAAGCCGACCAGGGGGAAGCAGAAGAAATGTTTCGTGTCACTCCAACCACCAAGGCCCCCAGGGAGCTCAACGGGACAAAGGAGGACACAGAGAGAGACAAGGTGGAGAAAGAGATTGAGGCAACAGAGAGCCAATCAACAGCACTACCCCCTGAACCTCCCAGTCCTCAGGACAGCGAATCAATGGAGGAGGAGGCAGCAGTGGAAAAGCAGCAGGGGGAGTGGCAGACGGTGAAGAACAAGAACAAGAAAAGTAAGAGGGAGCGAAGAAGAAGCAAAGGCGTTTCCCAGAGAAGCGGCAAGAGGCGTCTCCCATCCGACACGGACGACAAGGGCAGCAGCTCTTCGGATGATGAAGTGCCAGAGCGGCACCGACAGAAGAGGCGGCAAAGCTCCAGGGCGTTGGAGGACGAGACACCCGAGCTCCAGAAAATTGGAGACAACAAGGAGACCAGCGCACCCCAACTTTGCCTGCAACCTGAGGAGGCCAGTGCACCACAGCCCCTGGAATCTGGGAGCAGTGAGGCAATCATCGCACCCCAGCTCCAGGAAGCCGGGAACAGCAACACCCCAGAGGGGGTGAGTTTTGGAGAAGCTTCTTCAGCAAAGGTCATCTCAAAACCCGCTCTCTACGTGAACCTCCAGATGCCACTGGAGCAGAACACGGCCAAGGAGATCTACCTCAGCCCATCCAAAGTGAAGGAATTTGAGCTCACTACGGGTATGAAGGAGCAGACTAAAGGTCTGGGACTCTCAGAGACAGTGGGTTTGGTAGGAGAATAAATGCTTTAAAATGGGTTAAAAGATTGTATCCATAAATGTGCGTAGCATTAAATCTACTACGCGATGTGTTGCAACCTTGGACTACCTAGCCAAGGTCAAAGCTGACCTGTTGTTTCTGCAGGAGTGTGCGATACCGCACCTCAGCTCCTACAGGCAATGGTCACGATGGTGGTCCCACGGGCCATCGATCTGGTCGGGCGGAAAGGACTCTCGTTCCTCCGGCCTGGGTATTCTGCTGCGGGGAGGCAACTTCACCGTCTCCGAGGTCAAGGAGGTGGTGGGCGGGCGACTCCTCGTACAAGAACGCTCCACTCCGGTTAATTAACGTGTATGGCCCGGCACAAGGGGCTGAGCGGCTGGAGGTTTTTCAGCAGCTCCCACTGCTGCTGGCGACCTCCAGGCCGGTCATTCTGGGCGGGGACTTCAACTGCATCATCGATGCGGCTGGACGATCCGGCAGGGCCGGCAGCAGATTGGACGCTACGTCCAGATCCCTGATGGAAACAGTTAAGGATGCCAAGCTGCACGACGTCTTCAGTAACCCTGCAGACGGAGCGCAGCGTAGATACACCTGGTCGCGGCCAGACGGGTCCATTCGTTCCAGGATAGACTTCCTCTTTGTGTCCCGTGCATTCACAGTCAGATCCACCGAGGTCAAGCCGGTGTTCTTCTCTGACCACTGCCTCCTACTGGCGGACTGCCACTTGGAGGAAGACCTGAGGGTGGGCAGGGGGGCATGGAAGCTAAATGTGCAACTGCTGACCCCAGAGAACATTGAGGAGCTCAAGAGGGATTACAAAGGTTGGAGAACCGTGAAACCCCTCTTTGAGTCCCTGACACACTGGTGGGAAGTGATCAAGGGAAGCATCAAGAGGTTTTTCATCCGCAAAGGCACCCAGAAAGCTAGAAAGGAACAGAGGGAAATGTCCCGACTCCAGAAAAAGATGCAGAATCTGCTCCGGCTGCGGTCGATGGGGGTCGATGTCAAGGAGGAGCTCCAAGAGGTGAAGGGCCAGCAAGCCTCGCACTTTGCCTCGGAGGCCTCCAAGATCATCTTCCGTTCCAGGGTCCGCTCCGTGGAGCAGGATGAGACGTGCTCACGTTTCTTCTTCCAAAAGGTACACAGAGAGCGCTCTGTGATCAGCAGCCTGAAGGAAGAAGACGGCTCAGTAAAGTCATCACGGTCCGACATTCTGAGGATCAGCAAATCCTTTTATGCCGGACTGTATGACGTGAAGCCCACGGACAGCACGGCCTCCCAGTCCTTCCTGTCCTCTATCACGGAGGTCTTAGACCACAGTACGCGGGAGAGCCTAGACAAACCGCTAACTCCTGATGAACTGACTAAGGCCCTCGCGTCCTTCGAGAAGACTAAAACCCCCGGAAGCGACGGCTTGCCGGCGGAGTTGTATTCGGCTCTGTGGGACTTGATCGGCCCAGACCTGCTAGAAGTGTACGAGAGTATGCTCCTGGCCGGCAGCATGTCAGAATCCATGAGGAAAGGCATCATCACCCTCATCTACAAGCACAAGGGGGAAAGGGAGGAAATTAGAAATTGGCGACCCATTTCACTGTTGACTATGGACTATAAGATTCTGTCCAAGGTCATCGCCAATCGGGTCAAATCCGCTCTGGAATTGGTGATTCACCCTGACCAGACCTGCTCTGTGCCAGGCAGGAAGATCTCTGACAGCCTGGCGCTGCTCAGGGATACGATTGCCTATGTACAGGACAGGGGTGTGGATACCTGCCTCATCAGCTTGGATCAGGAGAAGGCCTTTGACAGAATATCGCACACCTACATGGGGGATGTGCTCTCCAAAATGGGCTTTGGGGAGGGAATTCGAAATTGGATCCAACTGCTCTACACTAACATCAGTAGCGCAGTCTCAATCAATGGGTGGGAAACAGATAGCTTCCCGATCAAATCTGGAGTCAGGCAGGGCTGTCCTCTCTCGCCTGTCCTTTTCGTGTGCTGCATAGAACCCTTTGCCGAGTCCATCAGGAAGGATCCGGGCATAAGAGGAGTGACGATCCCAGGCAGTGGAGGCACTCAGGTAAAAGCCTCCCTGTACATGGACGACGTCGCCGTCTTCTGCTCGGATCCGCTGTCGGTGCGCAGACTGATGCACATCTGCGACCAGTTCGAACTGGCCTCGGGAGCCAAGGTAAATCGTGGGAAGAGCGAGGCCATGTTCTTTGGGAACTGGGCTGACCGATCCTTTGTCCCCTTCACTGTCAGGGCTGACGGCCTGAAGGTGCTGGGGATATGGTTCGGAGGGACCGGGGCATGCGTTAGAAACTGGAAGGAGCGAGTGGCTATGGTGAAGAGGAAACTGGGCATGTGGGATCGACGCTCCCTCTCCATTGCGGGTAAGAACCTGGTCATCAGGTGGGAGGTACTCTCGCTGTTGCTGTACGTGGCGCAGGTCTGGCCCATTCCAGACTCCTGCGCGACGGCGATCACTCGAGCCATCTTCCGCTTTATCTGGAGGTCGAAAATGGATCGTGTCCGCAGGGACGCGATCTACAAGCCTCTAGATAAAGGGGGAAAAAACGTGCCCAACATCGCCCTCATACTGATGGCCACCTTTGTGTGCGGCTGCATCAAGCGGTGCGTAGACCCTCAGTACGCAAACACCAAGTGTCACTACGTGCTGAGGTTCTACCTGTCCCCGGTGTTGCGAAGGATGGGTCTGGCCACGCTGCCGCGGAACGCTCCAAGTAGTTGGACCGTGCCGTACCACCTGTCCCTGGTGGAAAAATTTATGCAGAAAAACACCTTTGACCACAAGTCCATCAGGCAGTGGTCAGCACGTAACGTCCTAGAGGCCCTGAGGGATAAGGAGAGGATGGACCCTGTGGGATGGTTCCCCGAGCAGACTGTCAAAGTCATTTGGCAGAATGCCTCATCGCCAGAACTTTCCAACAAGCACCAAGACGTAGCTTGGCTGGTGGTGAGAAAGGCCCTCCCCGTCAGATCCTTCCTACACGCCAGGAAGCTCACCCCCTCTGCACGTTGCCCTCGAGGTGGCTGTGGTGGGGAAGAGACCGTTGTCCACCTCCTTGTGGATTGTGCCTTAGCAAAGAAAGTCTGGAGAGAGATGCAGTGGTTGCTGTCGAGGTTCATCCCGAGCAGTTCTGTGACACAGGACTCTGTGCTCTACGGGCTGTTCCCAGGGACACACACCGAGACAAACATCAACTGCAGCTGGAGGATCATCAACTCGGTGAAAGAGGCGCTTTGGTCTGCCCGAAACTTGTTGGTCTTCCAGCACAAAGAGTTGTCCCCGACCGATTGTTGCAGACTGGCACAATCCAAAGTCCAGGACTACGTGCTGAGGGACGCACGACAGCTTGGGGCAGCTGCCGCAAAGGCGCAATGGGGAAGGGTCGCTGTCTAAGACCTTTCTACCACAGCGCACCGAGAGACTGGGAACTGTTTAGAGCCCCTCGGGCTGTACAGATCAAAATGAAAGGCTGTAAATGATTGTAATATTGTTTGTACTGATGCACCTGGTGATACATTTTGTAAAAGTTTAACCTGCATTGTACCCTTGTAATGTTGTTTTTGAAATGGTTTTGAATGCGATTGAAGATATTTTATGAATAAAGTATATTTTTACACAAAAAAAAAAATCTGTTCTTATCAGTTTAGGCAGCTGCCGCAAAGGCGCAATGGGGAAGGGTCGCTGTCTAAGACCTTTCTACCACAGCGCACCGAGAGACTGGGAACTGTTTAGAGCCCCTCGGGCTGTACAGATCAAAATGAAAGGCTGTAAATGATTGTAATATTGTTTGTACTGATGCACCTGGTGATACATTTTGTAAAAGTTTAACCTGGATTGTACCCTTGTAATGTTGTTTTTGGAATGGTTTGGAATGTGATTGAAGATATTTTATGAATAAAGTATATTTTTACAAAAAAAAAAAAAAAAAAATCTGTTCTTATCAGTTTAATATCTGATACGTCCCTTATCTGGGGACCATATATTAAATTGATTTTTGGAGCAGGGAGATGGAATAGGGGCTTGCTCCGTCCACTCCACGCATCGACCCGGTATTGCAGTATCTCTGGGAATGATGCACCACCCCTTTCCAGGGGATTTTCAATGCTAAAAATAGTTTTCTTACAAACATCTGCTTTCTTTACTTTTCAACATGCACATCTTTCAAAACACAACTTTCTTTCTTTCTCATCGCTTCTCGGCCTTTTGGCTAAGATCAAGTGTTGCAGGGGCGACACCATGGTCCTGCCAAGGCAAGGTCGGGATGGAAGGGCGATAACCAATCGCAATCCAAATCCATACCGTGGGCTACCTATCACCGTCCGAGTCACGGTGAACCACAGCGAAGGAGGATCACCTATGGATCGGGGCTTCTTCACCAGGAGGATCCTGTTGAAGGCGTGCGGCTTCCAAGCTACGGAGATCTTCACCCTGCACGACTCCCGCAAAGGCGGTTATTTTGACGTGACGTTCAAGCGGGTGGCAGACTGCGTCCGGCTCCTGAGGGTGTTCGAGGAGAAGAGAGACCTGCCGGAGATGAAGATCCTGACGGCGGAGCCGCACTTTTCTCTGCCGTTGCAACGGGAACGAGAGGTGATGGTGCATGTGTACAACCCCTTCGTCCCTGTCGCCGACGTGGTCACCTTCCTCACCAGGTACTTCGATAAGGTGGGGAGCGGCACCGAGATTCGAGACGACTTGGGGATCTGGATAGGCAAACGCCTGTTTAAGGTCACGCTAAAGACCGATGGTAAGGGAGCCATTTTCCACCCTCCCTCCAGTTTCGCCATCGGGGGAAACCGGGGCTACCTGGTCTACGCTGGGCAACCCAAGCATTGTCGCTCATGCGGCAAGGCTGGTCATGTGGCGGCCAACTGCAGCGCCTCCCTCTGCAAGATCTGCAAACAGGAAGGGCACCAGACAAAAGACTGCAAACAGGCCAAGTGCTGCAACCTGTGTGGCGAGGCAGGTCACCTCTACAGGACCTGCACCAAACGCTGCCGTACTTACGCACAGGCAGCCAAAGCCGACCAGGGGGAAGCAGAAGAAATGTTTCGTGTCACTCCAACCACCAAGGCCCCCAGGGAGCTCAACGGGACAAAGGAGGACACAGAGAGAGACAAGGTGGAGAAAGAGATCGAGGCAACAGAGAGCCAATCAGCAGCACTACCCCCTGTACCTCCCAGTCCTCAGGACAGCGAATCAATGGAGGAGGAGGCAGCAGTGGAAAAGCAGCAGGGGGAGTGGCGGACGGTGAAGAACAAGAACAAGAAAAGTAAGAGGGAGCGAAGAAGAAGCAAAGGCGTTTCCCAGAGAAGCGGCAAGAGGCGTCTCCCATCCGACACGGATGACAAGGGCAGCAGCTCATCGGATGATGAAGTGCCAGAGCGGCACCGACAGAAGAGGCGGCAAAGCTCCAGGGCATTGGAGGACGAGACACCCGAGCTCCAGAAAATTGGAGACAACAAGGAGATCAGCGCACCCCAACTTTGCCTGCAACCTGAGGAGGCCAGTGCACCACAGCCCCTGGAATCTGGGAGCAGTGAGGCAATCATCGCACCCCAGCTCCAGGAAGCCGGGAACAGCAACACCCCAGAGGGGGTGAGTTTTGGAGAAGCTTCTCCAGCAAAGGTCATCTCAAAACCCGCTCTCTACGTGAACCTCCAGATGCCACCGGAGCAGAACACGGCCAAGGAGATCTACCTCAGCCCATCCAAAGTGAAGGAATTTGAGCTCACTACGGGTATGAAGGAGCAGACTAAAGGTCTGGGACTCTCAGAGACAGTGGGTTTGGTAGGAGAATAAATGCTTTAAAATGGGTTTAAAGATTGTATCCATAAATGTGCGTAGCATTAAATCTACTACGCGATGTGTTGCGACCTTGGACTACCTAGCCAAGGTCAAAGCTGACCTGTTGTTTCTGCAGGAGTGTGCGATACCGCACCTCAGCTCCTACAGGCAATGGTCACGATGGTGGTCCCACGGGCCATCGATCTGGTCGGGCGGAAACGACTCTCGTTCCTCCGGCCTGGGTATTCTGCTGCGGGGAGGCAACTTCACCGTCTCCGAGGTCAAGGAGGTGGTGGGCGGGCGACTCCTGGTAGCAGACGTAATGTACAAGAACGCTCCACTCCGGTTAATTAACGTGTATGGCCCGGCACAAGGGGCTGAGCGGCTGGAGGTTTTTCAGCAGCTCCCACTGCTGCTGGCGACCTCCAGGCCGGTCATTCTGGGCGGGGACTTCAACTGCATCATCGATGCGGCTGGACGATCCGGCAGGGCCGGAAGCAGATTGGACGCTACGTCCAGATCCCTGATGGAAACAGTTAAGAATGCCAAGCTGCACGACGTCTTCAGCAACCCTGCAGACGGAGCGCAGCGTAGATACACCTGGTCGCGGCCAGACGGGTCCATTCGTTCCAGGATAGACTTCCTGTTTGTGTCCCGTGCATTCACAGTCAGATCCACCGAGGTCAAGCCGGTGTTCTTCTCTGACCACTGCCTCCTACTGGCGGACTGCCACTTGGAGAAGGACCTGAGGGTGGGCAGGGGGGCATGGAAGCTAAATGTGCAAATGCTGACCCCAGAGAACATTGAGGAGCTCAAGAGGGATTACAAAGGTTGGAGAACCGTGAAACCCCTCTTTGAGTCCCTGACAGACTGGTGGGAAGTGATCAAGGGAAGCATCAAGAGGTTTTTCATCCTCAAAGGCACCCAGAAAGCTAGAAAGGAACAGAGGGAAATGTCCCGACTCCAGAAAAAGATGCAGAATCTGCTCCGGCTGCAGTCGATGGGGGTCGATGTCAAGGAGGAGCTCCAAGAGGTGAAGGGCCAGCAAGCCTCGCACTTTGCCTCGGAGGCCTCCAAGATCATCTTCCGTTCCAGAGTCCGCTCCGTGGAGCAGGATGAGACGTGCTCACGTTTCTTCTTCCAAAAGGTACACAGAGAGCGCTCTGTGATCAGCAGCCTGAAGGAAGAAGACGGCTCAGTAAAGTCATCACGGTCCGACATTCTGAGGATCAGCAAATCCTTTTATGCCGGACTGTATGACGTGAAGCCCACGGACAGCACGGCCTCCCAGTCCTTCCTGTCCTCTATCACGGAGGTCTTAGACCACAGTACGCGGGAGAGCCTGGACAAACCGCTAACTCCTGACGAACTGACTAAGGCCCTCGAGTCCTTCGAGAAGAGTAAAACCCCCGGAAGCGACGGCTTGCCGGCGGAGTTGTATTCGGCTCTGTGGGACTTGATCGGCCCAGACCTGCTAGAAGTGTACGAGAGTATGCTCCTGGCCGGCAGCATGTCAGAATCCATGAGGAAAGGCATCATCACCCTCATCTACAAGCACAAGGGGGAAAGGGAGGAAATTAGAAATTGGCGACCCATTTCACTGTTGAATGTGGACTATAAGATTCTGTCCAAGGTCATCACCAACCGGGTCAAATCCGCTCTGGAATTGGTGATTCACCCTGACCAGACCTGCTCTGTGCCAGGCAGGAAGATCTCTGACAGCCTGGCGCTGCTCAGGGATACGATTGCCTATGTACAGGACAGGGGTGTGGATACCTGCCTCATCAGCTTGGATCAGGAGAAGGCCTTTGACAGAATATCGCACACCTACATGGGGGATGTGCTCTCCAAAATGGGGTTTGGGGAGGGAATTCGAAATTGGATCCAACTGCTCTACACTAACATCAGTAGCGCAGTCTCAATCAATGGGTGGGAAACAGATAGCTTTCCGATTAAATCTGGAGTCAGGCAGGGCTGTCCTCTCTCGCCTGTCCTTTTCGTGTGTTGCATAGAACCCTTTGCCGAGTCCATCAGGAAGGATCCGGGCATAAGAGGAGTGACGATCCCAGGCAGTGGAGGCACTCAGGTAAAAGCCTCCCTGTACATGGACGACGTCGCCGTCTTCTGCTCGGATCCGCTGTCGGTGCGCAGACTGATGCACATCTGCGACCAGTTCGAACTGGCCTCGGGAGCCAAGGTAAATCGTGGGAAGAGCGAGGCCATGTTCTTTGGGAACTGGGCTGACCGATCCTTTGTCCCCTTCACTGTCAGGGCTGACGGCCTGAAGGTGCTGGGGATATGGTTCGGAGGGACCGGGGCATGCGTTAGAAACTGGAAGGAGCGAGTGGCTATGGTGAAGAGGAAACTGGGCATGTGGGATCGACGCTCCCTCTCCATTGCGGGTAAGAACCTGGTCATCAGGTGTGAGGTACTCTCGCTGTTGCTGTACGTGGCGCAGGTCTGGCCCATTCCAGACTCCTGCGCGACGGCGATAACTCGAGCCATCTTCCGCTTTATCTGGAGGTCGAAAATGGATCGGGTCCGCAGGGACGCGATGTACAAGCCTCTAGATAAAGGGGGAAAAAACGTGCCCAACATCGCCCTCATACTGATGGCCACCTTTGTGTGCGGCTGCATCAAGCGGTGCGTAGACCCTCAGTACGCAAACACCAAGTGTCACTACGTGCTGAGGTTCTACCTGTCCCCGGTGTTGCGAAGGATGGGTCTGGCCACGCTGCCGCGGAACGCTCCAAGTAGTTGGACCGTGCCGTACCACCTGTCCCTGGTGGAAAAATTGATTCAGAAAAACACCTTTGACCACAAGTCCATCAGGCAGTGGTCAGCACGTAACGTCCTAGAGGCCCTGAGGGATAAGGAGAGGGTGGACCCTGTGGGATGGTTCCCCGAGCAGACTGTCAAAGTCATTTGGCAGAATGCCTCATCGCCAGAACTTTCCAACAAGCACCAAGACGTAGCTTGGCTGGTGGTGAGAAAGGCCCTCCCCGTCAGATCCTTCCTACACGCCAGGAAGCTCACCCCCTCTGCACGTTGCCCTCGAGGTGGCTGTGGTGGGGAAGAGACCGTTGTTCACCTCCTTGTGGATTGTGCCTTTGCAAAGAAAGTCTGGAGAGAGATGCAGTGGTTGCTGTCGAGGTTCATCCCGAGCAGTTCTGTGACACAGGACTCTGTGCTCTACGGGCTGTTCCCAGGGACACACACCGAGACAAACATCAACTGCAGCTGGAGGATCATCAACTCGGTGAACGAGGCGCTTTGGTCTGCCCGAAACTTGTTGGTCTTCCAGCACAAAGAGTTGTCCCCGACCGATTGTTGCGGACTGGCACAATCCAAAGTCCAGGACTACGTGCTGAGGGACGCACTAAAGCTTGGGGCAGCTGCCGCAAAGGCGCAATGGGGAAGGGTCGCTGTCTAAGACCTTTCTACCACAGCGCACCGAGAGACTGGGAACTGTTTAGAGCCCCTCGGGCTGTACAGATCAAAATGAAAGGCTGTAAATGACTGTAATATTGTTTGTACTGATGCACCTGGTGATACATTTTGTAAAAGTGTAACCTGGATTGTACCCTTGTAATGTTGTTTTTGAAATGGTTTTGAATGTGATTGAAGATATTTTATGAATAAAGTATATTTTTACAAAAAAAAAAAAAAAAAAATCTGTTCTTATCAGTTTAATATCTGATACGTCCCTTATCTGGGGACCATATATTAAATTGATTTTTGGAGCAGGGAGATGGAATAGGGGCTTGCTCCGTCCACTCCACGCATCGACCCGGTATTGCAGTATCTCTGGGAACGGTGCACCCTCCCCTTTCCAGGGGATTTTCAATGCTAAAAATAGTTTTCTTACAAACATCTGCTTTCTTTACTTCTCAACATGTACATGTTCCAAAATCCAACTTTCTTTCTTTCTCTCTCTCTCTCTCTCTCTCTCTCACTCACTCACTCACCCGCAGCAGCTACACACAAAAAACACGCACTCTCACCCAACACTCGCCGGCAGGGCCGGCAGCAGATTGGACGCTACGTCCAGATCCCTGATGGAAACAGTTAAGGATGCCAAGCTGCACGACGTCTTCAGCAACCCTGCAGACGGAGCGCAGCGTAGATACACCTGGTCGCGGCCAGACGGGTCCATTCGTTCCAGGATAGACTTCCTGTTTGTGTCCCGTGCATTCACAGTCAGATCCACCGAGGTCAAGCCGGTGTTCTTCTCTGACCACTGCCTCCTACTGGCGGACTGCCACTTGGAGGAAGACCTGAGGGTGGGCAGGGGGGCATGGAAGCTAAATGTGCAACTGCTGACCCCAGAGAACATTGAGGAGCTCAAGAGGGATTACAAAGGTTGGAGAACCGTGAAACCCCTCTTTGAGTCCCTGACACACTGGTGGGAAGTGATCAAGGGAAGCATCAAGAGGTTCTTCATCCTCAAAGGCACCCAGAAAGCTAGAAAGGAACAGAGGGAAATGTCCCGACTCCAGGAACAGATGCAGAATCTGCTCCGGCTGCAGTCGATGGGGGTCGATGTCAAGGAGGAGCTCCAAGAGGTGAAGGGCCAGCAAGCCTCGCACTTTGCCTCGGAGGCCTCCAAGATCATCTTCCGTTCCAGAGTCCGCTCCGTGGAGCAGGATGAGACGTGCTCACGTTTCTTCTTCCAAAAGGTACACAGAGAGCGCTCTGTGATCAGCAGCCTGAAGGAAGAAGACGGCTCAGTAAAGTCATCACGGTCCGACATTCTGAGGATCAGCAAATCCTTTTATGCCGGACTGTATGACGTGAAGCCCACGGACAGCACGGCCTCCCAGTCCTTCCTGTCCTCTATCACGGAGGTCTTAGACCACAGTACGCGGGAGAGCCTGGACAAACCGCTAACTCCTGAGGAACTGACTAAGGCCCTCGAGTCCTTCGAGAAGAGTAAAACCCCCGGAAGCGACGGCTTGCCGGCGGAGTTGTATTCGGCTCTGTGGGACTTGATCGGCCCAGACCTGCTAGGAGTGTACGAGAGTATGCTCCTGACCGGTAGTATGTCAGAATCCATGAGGAAAGGCATCATCACCCTCATCTACAAGCACAAGGGGGAAAGGGAGGAAATTAGAAATTGGCGACCCATTTCACTGTTGAATGTGGACTATAAGATTCTGTCCAAGGTCATCGCCAACCGGGTCAAATCCGCTCTGGAATTGGTGATTCACCCTGACCAGACCTGCTCTGTGCCAGGCAGGAAGATCTCTGACAGCCTGGCGCTGCTCAGGGATACGATTGCCTATGTACAGGACAGGGGTGTGGATACCTGCCTCATCAGCTTGGATCAGGAGAAGGCCTTTGACAGAATATCGCACACCTACATGGGGGATGTGCTCTCCAAAATGGGGTTTGGGGAGGGAATTCGAAATTGGATCCAACTGCTCTACACTAACATCAGTAGCGCAGTCTCAATCAATGGGTGGGAAACGGATAGCTTTCCGATTAAATCTGGAGTCAGGCAGGGCTGTCCTCTCTCGCCTGTCCTTTTCGTGTGTTGCATAGAACCCTTTGCCGAGTCCATCAGGAAGGATCCGGGCATAAGAGGAGTGACGATCCCAGGCAGTGGAGGCACTCAGGTAAAAGCCTCCCTGTACATGGACGACGTCGCCGTCTTCTGCTCGGATCCGCTGTCGGTGCGCAGACTGATGCACATCTGCGACCAGTTCGAACTGGCCTCGGGAGCCAAGGTAAATCGTGGGAAGAGCGAGGCCATGTTCTTTGGGAACTGGGCTGACCGATCCTTTGTCCCCTTCACTGTCAGGGCTGACGGCCTGAAGGTGCTGGGGATATGGTTCGGAGGGACCGGGGCATGCGTTAGAAACTGGAAGGAGCGAGTGGCTATGGTGAAGAGGAAACTGGGCATGTGGGAGCGACGCTCCCTCTCCATTGCGGGTAAGAACCTGGTCATCAGGTGTGAGGTACTCTCGCTGTTGCTGTACGTGGCGCAGGTCTGGCCCATTCCACACTCCTGCGCGATGGCGATCACTCGAGCCATCTTCCGCTTTATCTGGAGGTCGAAAATGGATCGTGTCTGCAGGGACGCGATGTACAAGCCTCTAGATAAAGGGGGAAAAAACGTGCCCAACAGCGCCCTCATACTGATGGCCACCTTTGTGTGCGGCTGCATCAAGCGGTGCGTAGACCCTCAGTACGCAAACACCAAGTGTCACTACGTGCTGAGGTTCTACCTGTCCCCGGTGTTGCGAAGGATGGGTCTGGCCACGCTGCCGCGGAACGCTCCAAGTAGTTGGACCGTGCCGTACCACCTGTCCCTGGTGGAAAAATTGATGCAGAAAAACACCTTTGACCACAAGTCCATCAGGCAGTGGTCAGCACGTAACGTCCTAGAGGCCCTGAGGGATAAGGAGAGGGTGGACCCTGTGGGATGGTTCCCCGAGCAGACTGTCAAAGTCATTTGGCAGAATGCCTCATCGCCAGAACTTTCCAACAAGCACCAAGACGTAGCTTGGCTGGTGGTGAGAAAGGCCCTCCCCGTCAGATCCTTCCTACACGCCAGGAGTCTCACCCCCTCTGCACGATGCCCTCGAGGTGGCTGTGGTGGGGAAGAGACCGTTGTTCACCTCCTTGTGGATTGTGCCTTTGCAAAGAAAGTCTGGAGAGAGATGCAGTGGTTGCTGTCGAGGTTCATCCCGAGCAGTTCTGTGACACAGGACTCTGTGCTCTACGGGCTGTTCCCAGGGACACACACCGAGACAAACATCGACTGCAGCTGGAGGATCATCAACTCGGTGAAAGACGCGCTTTGGTCTGCCCGAAACTTGTTGGTCTTCCAGCACAAAGAGTTGTCCCCGACCGATTGTTGCGGACTGGCACAATCCAAAGTCCAGGACTACGTGCTGAGGGACGCACTAAAGCTTGGGGCAGCTGCCGCAAAGGCGCAATGGGGAAGGGTCGCTGTCTAAGACCTTTCTACCACAGCGCACCGAGAGACTGGGAACTGTTTAGAGCCCCTCGGGCTGTACAGATCAAAATGAAAGGCTGTAAATGACTGTAATATTGTTTGTACTGATGCACCTGGTGATACATTTTGTAAAAGTTTAACCTGGATTGTACCCTTGTAATGTTGTTTTTGAAATGGTTTTGAATGTGATTGAAGATTTTTATGAATAAAGTATATTTTTACAAAAAAAAAAAAAAAAAAAAAATCTGTTCTTATCAGTTTAATATCTGATACGTCCTTTATCTGGGGACCATATATTAAATTGATTTTTGGAGCAGGGAGATGGAATAGGGGCTTGCTCCGTCCACTCCACGCATCGACCCGGTATTGCAGTATCTCTGGGAACGGTGCACCCTCCCCTTTCCAGGGGATTTTCAATGCTAAAAATAGTTTTCTTACAAACATCTGCTTTCTTTACTTCTCAACATGTACATGTTCCAAAATCCAACTTTCTTTGGAAAAACTCAGCAAGTCTGGCAGCATCGGCCGAGAAGAAATCAGTCAACGTTTCGAGCCCTCATGGCCCTTCAGCAGAACTGAAGCATAGTTTCAACAAGGGAGAAATATAAATTGGTTTAAGGTGGGTGGGGGGGAAGAGACACATTGAGGGTGTGGTGTGAGCAGATAATCAAAAGATGTCAGAGACAAAAGGGTCAAAGAGGTGTTGAAGGTGGTGGTCTTTGTCTGAGAAAAGTGCTAATTAAGAATGCAAGACAGGATATTCAAAGTACAGCTCTAGTGGGGGTGGGGTGGAAAGACTAAAGGTCTTTAGTCTTTCCACCCCACCCCCACTAGAGCTGTACTTTGAATATCCTGTCTTGCATTCTTAATTAGCACTTTTCTCAGACAAAGACCACCACCTTCAACACCTCTTTGACCCTTTTGTCTCTGACATCTTTTGATTATCTGCTCACACTACACCCTCAATGTGTCTCTTCCCCCCCCACCCACCTTAAACCAATTTATATTTCTCCCTTGTTGAAACTATGCTTCAGTTCTGCTGAAGGGCCATGAGGGCTCGAAACGTTGACTGGTTTCTTCTCCGCCGATGCTGCCAGACTTGCTGAGTTTTTCCAGGTAATTCTGTTTTTATTTTGTTTTGGATTTCCAGCATCCGCAGTAGCTTTTAGCTTTTTGTTTTTATCCAACTTTCTTTCTTTCTCTCTCTCTCTCTCTCTCTCTCTCTCACTCACTCACCCGCAGCAGCTACACACAAAAAACACGCACGCTCACCCAACACTCACAGACAGCACTCTCATCTCACAAACACTCTACCTCACTTATACAAAAACAGCTTTCACTTGCAAATACACCTCTCAAACACTCTCTCAGCTGCACCTTTCGCCTCACAACATTTTAAACCAGCTCTCTGCTGCCGCTGCCGCTGCTGCTGCTGACACAGCAACAATCAAAACTCACACCTCAAAGCTCACACACTTTACACAGCTACTCCGAAACCTCTACATCCACATTCACACAATCCTTACATTGCACAAGGAGCCCATTCCGCCCGTCGTGCCTGCACCAGCTCTCCCGGTGAACATTTCACCTCGTGCCTTTCTCCTGCCTTCTCCACGTAACCCGGCACATGCTTTCTTTTCAAATAATCATCTCATTCCCTCTTCAATTGAACCTGCCTCCGCCGCGCTATCAGGTGGTGCATTCCAGACCCTGACCGCTCGCTGCTCCTATCGCTTTTGCTTCTTTTGCCAGTTACTTTAAACCTGTGCCCTCTCCTTCTCGATCCTTGCCCCGGTGCAAACAGTTTCTCCCTATCTACTCTCTCCAGACCCCTCATGATTTACAATACCTCTATCAAGTCTCCTCTCAGACTTCTTTTCCCCAAGGAATACAGTCCCAACTTCTCCAATCTTACTTCATAACTCAACTTCCTCGCCCCTGGAACCAAACTCGTAAACCTCTTCTGCACTCTCTCCAATGCCTCCACTACCTTCCTAAAATGCAAGTCAAAATGCAATCCCTCAGAGTCGGCATGGCTTTACGAAGAGTAAATCGTGTTTGACTAATTTGCTAGAGTTCTTTGAAGATGTGACAAGCAAAGTGGATAACGGGGATCCTGTAGATGTAGTATGTCTGGACTTCCAGAAGGCATTTGATAAGGTGCCGCACAAAAGATTAATACACAAGATAAGATCACACGCAGCTAAGGGTAATATATTAGCTTGGATAGAGGATTGGCTAACCAACAGAAAGCAGAGAGTCAAGATAAATGGGTCTTTTGTGGATGCCAAGCTGTAACTAGTGGGGTGCCACAGGGTTCGGTCCTCGGCCCCCAACTATTTACTTGGATTCAGGAGTAGAAGGTACTATAGCTAAATTTGCAGATGACACCAAAATAGGTGGGAAAGTAAGTTGCAATGAAGAAATAAGAAATTTACAAATGGATATGGACAGGTTAGGTGAATGGGCCAAAATTTGGCAGATGGAGTTTAACTAAGTTAAATAAGTTTAATAAGTGTGCGGTTATCCATTTTGGTCAGAAGAATAAAAAGGCGACTTATTATTCAAATGGAGAGAAACTTCAGAAATGCTTCAGCACAGAGGGATCTGGGTGTCCTCGCGCACGAATCGCTGAAAGCTAGTATGCAGGTACAGCAGGTAACAAGGAAGGCGAATGGAATCGCTTCTCGGCCTTTTGGCTAAGATCAAGTGTTGCAGGGGCGACACCATGGTCCTACCAAGGCAAGGTCGGGATGGAAGGGCTATAACCAATCGCAATCGAAATCCATACCGTGGGTTACCTATCACCGTCCGAGTCACGGTGAACCACAGCGAAGGAGGATCACCTATGGATCGGGGCTTCTTCACCAGGAGGATCCTGTTGAAGGCGTGCGGCTTCCAAGCTACGGAGATCTTCACCCTGCACGACTCCCGCAAAGGCGGTTATTTTGACGTGACGTTCAAGCGGGTGGCAGACTGCGTCCGGCTCCTGAGGGTGTTCGAGGAGAAGAGAGACCTGCCGGAGATGAAGATCCTGACGGCGGAGCCGCACTTTTCTCTGCCGTTGCAACGGGAACGTGAGGTGATGGTGCATGTGTACAACCCCTTCGTCCCTGTCGCCGACGTGGTCACCTTCCTCACCAGGTACTTCGATAAGGTGGGGAGCGGCACTGAGATTCGAGACGACTTGGGGATCTGGACAGGCAAACGCCTGTTTAAGGTCACGCTAAAGACCGATGGTAAGGGAGCCATTTTCCACCCTCCTTCCAGTTTCGCAATCGGGGGAAACCGTGGCTACCTGGTCTACGCTGGGCAACCCAAGCATTGCCGCTCATGCGGCAAGGCTGGTCATGTGGCGGCCAACTGCAGCGCCTCCCTCTGCAAGATCTGCAAACAGGAAGGGCACCAGACAAAAGACTGCAAACAGGCCAAGTGCTGCAACCTGTGTGGCGAGGCAAGTCACCTCTACAGGACCTGCCCCAAACGCTGCCGTACTTACGCACAGGCAGCCAAAGCCGACCACGGGGAAGCAGAAGAAATGTTCCGTGTCACTCCAACCACCAAGGCCCCCAGGGAGCTCAACGGGACAAAGGAGGACACAGAGAGAGACAAGGTGGAGAAAGAGATTGAGGCAACAGAGAGCCAATCAACAGCACCACCCCCTGAACCTTCCAGTCCTCAGGACAGCGAATCAATGGAGGAGGAGGCAGCAGTGGAAAAGCAGCAGGGGGAGTGGCGGACGGTGAAGAACAAGAAAAGTAAGAGGGAGCGAAGAAGAAGCAAAGGCGTTTCCCAGAGAAGCGGCAAGAGGCGTCTCCCATCCGACACGGATGACAAGGGCAGCAGCTCTTCGGATGATGAAGTGCCAGAGCGGCACCGACAGAAGAGGCGGCAAAGCTCCAGGGCGTTGGAGGACGAGACACCCGAGCTCCAGAAAATTGGAGACAACAAGGAGACCAGCGCACCCCAACTTGGCCTGCAACCTGAGGAGGCCAGTGCACCACAGCCCCTGGAATCTGGGAGCAGTGAGGCAATCATCGCACCCCAGCTCCAGGAAGCCGGGAACAGCAACCCCCCAGAGGGGGTGAGTTTTGGAGAAGCTTCTCCAGCAAAGGTCATCTCAAAATCCGCTCACTACGTGAACCTCCAGATGCCACTGGAGCAGAACACGGCCAAGGAGATCTACCTCAGCCCATCCAAAGTGAAGGAATTTGAGCTCACTACGGGTATGAAGGAGCAGACTAAAGGTCTGGGACTCTCAGAGACAGTGGGTTTGGTAGGAGAATAAATGCTTTAATATGGGTTTAAAGATTGTATCCATAAATGTGCGTAGCATTAAATCTACTACGCGATGTGTTGCGACCTTGGACTACCTAGCCAAGGTCAAAGCTGACCTGTTGTTTCTGCAGGAGTGTGCGATACCGCACCTCAGCTCCTACAGGCAATGGTCACGATGGTGGTCCCACGGGCCATCGATCTGGTCGGGCGGAAACGACTCTCGTTCCTCCGGCCTGGGTATTCTGCTGCGGGGAGGCAACTTCACCGTCTCCGAGGTCAAGGAGGTGGTGGGCGGGCGACTCCTGGTAGCAGACGTAATGTACAAGAACGCTCCACTCCGGTTAATTAACGTGTACGGCCCGGCACAAGGGGCTGAGCGGCTGGAGGTTTTTCAGCAGCTCCCACTGCTGCTGGCGACCTCCAGGCCGGTCATTCTGGGCGGGGACTTCAACTGCATCATCGATGCGGCTGGACGATCCAGCAGGGCCGGAAGCAGATTGGACGCTACGTCCAGATCCCTGATGGAAACAGTTAAGGATGCCAAGCTGCACGACGTCTTCAGCAACCCTGCAGACGGAGCGCAGCGTAGATACACCTGGTCGCGGCCAGACGGGTCCATTCGTTCCAGGATAGACTTCCTGTTTGTGTCCCGTGCATTCACAGTCAGATCCACCGACGTCAAGCCGGTGTTCTTCTCTGACCACTGCCTCCTACTGGCGGACTGCCACTTGGAGGAAGACCTGAGGGTGGGCAGGGGGGCATGGAAGCTAAATGTGCAACTGCTGACCCCAGAGAACATTGAGGAGCTCAAGAGGGATTACAAAGGTTGGAGAACCGTGAAACCCCTCTTTGAGTCCCTGACACACTGGTGGGAAGTGATCAAGGGAAGCATCAAGAGGTTTTTCATCCTCAAAGGCACCCAGAAAGCTAGAAAGGAACAGAGGGAAATGTCCCGACTCCAGGAAAAGATGCAGAATCTGCTCCGGCTGCAGTCGATGGGGGTCGATGTCAAGGAGGAGCTCCAAGAGGTGAAGGGCCAGCAAGCCTCGCACTTTGCCTCGGAGGCCTCCAAGATCATCTTCCGTTCCAGAGTCCGCTCCGTGGAGCAGGATGAGACGTGCTCACGTTTCTTCTTCCAAAAGGTACACAGAGAGCGCTCTGTGATCAGCAGCCTGAAGGAAGAAGACGGCTCAGTAAAGTCATCACGGCCCGACATTCTGAGGATCAGCAAATCCTTTTATGCCGGACTGTATGACGTGAAGCCCACGGACAGCACGGCCTCCCAGTCCTTCCTGTCCTCTATCACGGAGGTCCTAGACCACAGTACGCGGGAGAGCCTAGACAAACCGCTAACTCCTGACGAACTGACTAAGGCCCTCGAGTCCTTCGAGAAGAGTAAAACCCCCGGAAGCGACGGCCTGCCGGCGGAGTTGTATTCGGCTCTGTGGGACTTGATCGGCCCAGACCTGCTAGAAGTGTACGAGAGTATGCTCCTGGCCGGCAGCATGTCAGAATCCATGAGGAAAGGCATCATCACCCTCATCTACAAGCACAAGGGGGAAAGGGAGGAAATTAGAAATTGGCGACCCATTTCACTGTTGAATATGGACTATAAGATTCTGTCCAAGGTCATCGCCAACCGGGTCAAATCCGCTCTGGAATTGGTGATTCACCCTGACCAGACCTGCTCTGTGCCAGGCAGGAAGATCTCTGACAGCCTGGCGCTGCTCAGGGATACGATTGCCTATGTACAGGACAGGGGTGTGGATACCTGCCTCATCAGCTTGGATCAGGAGAAGGCCTTTGACAGAATATCGCACACCTACATGGGGGATGTGCTCTCCAAAATGGGCTTTGGGGAGGGAATTCGAAATTGGATCCAACTGCTCTACACTAACATCAGTAGCGCAGTCTCAATCAATGGGTGGGAAACAGATAGCTTTCCGATTAAATCTGGAGTCAGGCAGGGCTGCCCCCTCTCGCCTGTCCTTTTTGTGTGCTGCATAGAACCCTTTGCCGAGTCCATCAGGAAGGATCCGGGCATAAGAGGAGTGACGATCCCAGGCAGTGGAGGCACTCAGGTAAAAGCCTCCCTGTACATGGACGACGTCGCCGTCTTCTGCTCGGATCCGCTGTCGGTGCGCAGACTGATGCACGTCTGCGACCAGTTCGAACTGGCCTCGGGAGCCAAGGTAAATCGTGGGAAGAGCGAGGCCATGTTCTTTGGGAACTGGGCTGACCGATCCTTTGTCCCCTTCACTGTCAGGGCTGACGGCCTGAAGGTGCTGGGGATATGGTTCGGAGGGACCGGGGAATGCGTTAGAAACTGGAAGGAGCGAGTGGCTATGGTGAAAAGGAAACTGGGCATGTGGGAGCGACGCTCCCTCTCCATTGCGGGTAAGAACCTGGTCATCAGGTGTGAGGTACTCTCGCTGTTGCTGTACGTGGCGCAGGTCTGGCCCATTCCACACTCCTGCGCGATGGCGATCACTCGAGCCATCTTCCGCTTTATCTGGAGGTCGAAAATGGATCGTGTCTGCAGGGACGCGATGTACAAGCCTCTAGATAAAGGGGGAAAAAACGTGCCCAACATCGCCCTCATACTGATGGCCACCTTTGTGTGCGGCTGCATCAAGCGGTGCGTAGACCCTCAGTACGCAAACACCAAGTGTCACTACGTGCTGAGGTTCTACCTGTCCCCGGTGTTGCGAAGGATGGGTCTGGCCACGCTGCCGCGGAACGCTCCAAGTAGTTGGACCGTGCCGTACCACCTGTCCCTGGTGGAAAAATTTATGCAGAAAAACACCTTTGACCACAAGTCCATCAGGCAGTGGTCAGCACGTAACGTCCTAGAGGCCCTGAGGGATAAGGAGAGGGTGGACCCTGTGGGATGGTTCCCCGAGCAGACTGTCAAAGTCATTTGGCAGAATGCCTCATCGCCAGAACTTTCCAACAAGCACCAAGACGTAGCTTGGCTGGTGGTGAGAAAGGCCCTCCCCGTCAGATCCTTCCTACACGCCAGGAGTCTCACCCCCTCTGCACGATGCCCTCGAGGTGGCTGTGGTGGGGAAGAGACCGTTGTTCACCTCCTTGTGGATTGTGCCTTTGCAAAGAAAGTCTGGAGAGAGATGCAGTGGTTGCTGTCGAGGTTCATCCCGAGCAGTTCTGTGACACAGGACTCTGTGCTCTACGGGCTGTTCCCAGGGACACACACCGAGACAAACATCGACTGCAGCTGGAGGATCATCAACTCGGTGAAAGACGCGCTTTGGTCTGCCCGAAACTTGTTGGTCTTCCAGCACAAAGATTTGTCCCCGACCGATTGTTGCGGACTGGCACAATCCAAAGTCCAGGACTACGTGCTGAGGGACGCACTAAAGCTTGGGGCAGCTGCCGCAAAGGCGCAATGGGGAAGGGTCGCTGTCTAAGACCTTTCTACCACAGCGCACCGAGAGACTGGGAACTGTTTAGAGCCCCTCGGGCTGTACAGATCAAAATGAAAGGCTGTAAATGACTGTAATATTGTTTGTACTGATGCACCTGGTGATACATTTTGTAAAAGTTTAACCTGGATTGTACCCTTGTAATGTTGTTTTTGAAATGGTTTTGAATGTGATTGAAGATTTTTAGGAATAAAGTATATTTTTACAAAAAAAAAAAAAAAAAAAAAAAATCTGTTCTTATCAGTTTAATATCTGATACGTCCCTTATCTGGGGACCATATATTAAATTGATTTTTGGAGCAGGGAGATGGAATAGGGGCTTGCTCCGTCCACTCCACGCATCGACCCGGTATTGCAGTATCTCTGGGAACGGTGCACCCTCCCCTTTCCAGGGGATTTTCAATGCTAAAAATAGTTTTCTTACAAACATCTGCTTTCTTTACTTCTCAACATGTACATGTTCCAAAATCCAACTTTCTTTGGAAAAACTCAGCAAGTCTGGCAGCATCGGCCGAGAAGAAATCAGTCAACGTTTCGAGCCCTCATGGCCCTTCAGCAGAACTGAAGCATAGTTTCAACAAGGGAGAAATATAAATTGGTTTAAGGTGGGTGGGGGGGAAGAGACACATTGAGGGTGTGGTGTGAGCAGATAATCAAAAGATGTCAGAGACAAAAGGGTCAAAGAGGTGTTGAAGGTGGTGGTCTTTGTCTGAGAAAAGTGCTAATTAAGAATGCAAGACAGGATATTCAAAGTACAGCTCTAGTGGGGGTGGGGTGGAAAGACTAAAGGTCTTTAGTCTTTCCACCCCACCCCCACTAGAGCTGTACTTTGAATATCCTGTCTTGCATTCTTAATTAGCACTTTTCTCAGACAAAGACCACCACCTTCAACACCTCTTTGACCCTTTTGTCTCTGACATCTTTTGATTATCTGCTCACACTACACCCTCAATGTGTCTCTTCCCCCCCCACCCACCTTAAACCAATTTATATTTCTCCCTTGTTGAAACTATGCTTCAGTTCTGCTGAAGGGCCATGAGGGCTCGAAACGTTGACTGGTTTCTTCTCCGCCGATGCTGCCAGACTTGCTGAGTTTTTCCAGGTAATTCTGTTTTTATTTTGTTTTGGATTTCCAGCATCCGCAGTAGCTTTTAGCTTTTTGTTTTTATCCAACTTTCTTTCTTTCTCTCTCTCTCTCTCTCTCTCTCTCTCACTCACTCACCCGCAGCAGCTACACACAAAAAACACGCACGCTCACCCAACACTCACAGACAGCACTCTCATCTCACAAACACTCTACCTCACTTATACAAAAACAGCTTTCACTTGCAAATACACCTCTCAAACACTCTCTCAGCTGCACCTTTCGCCTCACAACATTTTAAACCAGCTCTCTGCTGCCGCTGCCGCTGCTGCTGCTGACACAGCAACAATCAAAACTCACACCTCAAAGCTCACACACTTTACACAGCTACTCCGAAACCTCTACATCCACATTCACACAATCCTTACATTGCACAAGGAGCCCATTCCGCCCGTCGTGCCTGCACCAGCTCTCCCGGTGAACATTTCACCTCGTGCCTTTCTCCTGCCTTCTCCACGTAACCCGGCACATGCTTTCTTTTCAAATAATCATCTCATTCCCTCTTCAATTGAACCTGCCTCCGCCGCGCTATCAGGTGGTGCATTCCAGACCCTGACCGCTCGCTGCTCCTATCGCTTTTGCTTCTTTTGCCAGTTACTTTAAACCTGTGCCCTCTCCTTCTCGATCCTTGCCCCGGTGCAAACAGTTTCTCCCTATCTACTCTCTCCAGACCCCTCATGATTTTCAATACCTCTATCAAGTCTCCTCTCAGACTTCTTTTCCCCAAGGAATACAGTCCCAACTTCTCCAATCTTACTTCATAACTCAACTTCCTCGCCCCTGGAACCAAACTCGTAAACCTCTTCTGCACTCTCTCCAATGCCTCCACTACCTTCCTAAAATGCAAGTCAAAATGCAATCCCTCAGAGTCGGCATGGCTTTACGAAGAGTAAATCGTGTTTGACTAATTTGCTAGAGTTCTTTGAAGATGTGACAAGCAAAGTGGATAACGGGGATCCTGTAGATGTAGTATGTCTGGACTTCCAGAAGGCATTTGATAAGGTGCCGCACAAAAGATTAATACACAAGATAAGATCACACGCAGCTAAGGGTAATATATTAGCTTGGATAGAGGATTGGCTAACCAACAGAAAGCAGAGAGTCAAGATAAATGGGTCTTTTGTGGATGCCAAGCTGTAACTAGTGGGGTGCCACAGGGTTCGGTCCTCGGCCCCCAACTATTTACTTGGATTCAGGAGTAGAAGGTACTATAGCTAAATTTGCAGATGACACCAAAATAGGTGGGAAAGTAAGTTGCAATGAAGAAATAAGAAATTTACAAATGGATATGGACAGGTTAGGTGAATGGGCCAAAATTTGGCAGATGGAGTTTAACTAAGTTAAATAAGTTTAATAAGTGTGCGGTTATCCATTTTGGTCAGAAGAATAAAAAGGCGACTTATTATTCAAATGGAGAGAAACTTCAGAAATGCTTCAGCACAGAGGGATCTGGGTGTCCTCGCGCACGAATCGCTGAAAGCTAGTATGCAGGTACAGCAGGTAACAAGGAAGGCGAATGGAATCGCTTCTCGGCCTTTTGGCTAAGATCAAGTGTTGCAGGGGCGACACCATGGTCCTGCCATGGCAAGGTCGGGATGGAAGGGCGAAAACCAATCGCAATCCGAATTCATACCGTGGGTTACCTATCACCGTCCGAGTCACGGTGAACCACAGCGACGAAGGAGGATCACCTATGGATCGGGGCTTCTTCACCAGGAGGATCCTGTTGAAGGCGTGCGGCTTCCAAGCTACGGAGATCTTCACCCTGCACGACTCCCGCAAAGGTGGTTATTTTGACGTCACGTTCAAGCAAGTGGCAGACTGCGTCCGGCTCCTGAGGGTGTTCGAGGAGAAGAGAGACCTGCCGGAGATGAAGATCCTGACGGCGGAGCCGCACTTTTCTCTGCCGTTGCAACGGGAACGTGAGGTGATGGTGCATGTGTACAACCCCTTCGTCCCTGTCGCCGACGTGGTCACCTTCCTCACCAGGTACTTCGATAAGGTGGGGAGCGGCACTGAGATTCGAGACGACTTGGGGATCTGGACAGGCAAACGCCTGTTTAAGGTCACGCTAAAGACCGATGGTAAGGGAGCCATTTTCCACCCTCCTTCCAGTTTCGCAATCGGGGGAAACCGTGGCTACCTGGTCTACGCTGGGCAACCCAAGCATTGCCGCTCATGCGGCAAGGCTGGTCATGTGGCGGCCAACTGCAGCGCCTCCCTCTGCAAGATCTGCAAACAGGAAGGGCACCAGACAAAAGACTGCAAACAGGCCAAGTGCTGCAACCTGTGTGGCGAGGCAAGTCACCTCTACAGGACCTGCCCCAAACGCTGCCGTACTTACGCACAGGCAGCCAAAGCCGACCACGGGGAAGCAGAAGAAATGTTCCGTGTCACTCCAACCACCAAGGCCCCCAGGGAGCTCAACGGGACAAAGGAGGACACAGAGAGAGACAAGGTGGAGAAAGAGATTGAGGCAACAGAGAGCCAATCAACAGCACCACCCCCTGAACCTTCCAGTCCTCAGGACAGCGAATCAATGGAGGAGGAGGCAGCAGTGGAAAAGCAGCAGGGGGAGTGGCGGACGGTGAAGAACAAGAAAAGTAAGAGGGAGCGAAGAAGAAGCAAAGGCGTTTCCCAGAGAAGCGGCAAGAGGCGTCTCCCATCCGACACGGATGACAAGGGCAGCAGCTCTTCGGATGAGGAAGTGCCAGAGCGGCACCGACAGAAGAGGCGGCAAAGCTCCAGGGCGTTGGAGGACGAGACACCCGAGCTCCAGAAAATTGGAGACAACAAGGAGACCAGCGCACCCCAACTTGGCCTGCAACCTGAGGAGGCCAGTGCACCACAGCCCCTGGAATCTGGGAGCAGTGAGGCAATCATCGCACCCCAGCTCCAGGAAGCCGGGAACAGCAACCCCCCAGAGGGGGTGAGTTTTGGAGAAGCTTCTCCAGCAAAGGTCATCTCAAAATCCGCTCACTACGTGAACCTCCAGATGCCACTGGAGCAGAACACGGCCAAGGAGATCTACCTCAGCCCATCCAAAGTGAAGGAATTTGAGCTCACTACGGGTATGAAGGAGCAGACTAAAGGTCTGGGACTCTCAGAGACAGTGGGTTTGGTAGGAGAATAAATGCTTTAAAATGGGTTTAAAGATTGTATCCATAAATGTGCGTAGCATTAAATCTACTACGCGATGTGTTGCGACCTTGGACTACCTAGCCAAGGTCAAAGCTGACCTGTTGTTTCTGCAGGAGTGTGCGATACCGCACCTCAGCTCCTACAGGCAATGGTCACGATGGTGGTCCCACGGGCCATCGATCTGGTCGGGCGGAAACGACTCTCGTTCCTCCGGCCTGGGTATTCTGCTGCGGGGAGGCAACTTCACCGTCTCCGAGGTCAAGGAGGTGGTGGGCGGGCGACTCCTGGTAGCAGACGTAATGTACAAGAACGCTCCACTCCGGTTAATTAACGTGTACGGCCCGGCACAAGGGGCTGAGCGGCTGGAGGTTTTTCAGCAGCTCCCACTGCTGCTGGCGACCTCCAGGCCGGTCATTCTGGGCGGGGACTTCAACTGCATCATCGATGCGGCTGGACGATCCGGCAGGGCCGGAAGCAGATTGGACGCTACGTCCAGATCCCTGATGGAAACAGTTAAGGATGCCAAGCTGCACGACGTCTTCAGCAACCCTGCAGACGGAGCGCAGCGTAGATACACCTGGTCGCGGCCAGACGGGTCCATTCGTTCCAGGATAGACTTCCTGTTTGTGTCCCGTGCATTCACAGTCAGATCCACCGAGGTCAAGCCGGTGTTCTTCTCTGACCACTGCCTCCTACTGGCGGACTGCCACTTGGAGGAAGACCTGAGGGTGGGCAGGGGGGCATGGAAGCTAAATGTGCAACTGCTGACCCCAGAGAACATTGAGGAGCTCAAGAGGGATTACAAAGGTTGGAGAACCGTGAAACCCCTCTTTGAGTCCCTGACACACTGGTGGGAAGTGATCAAGGGAAGCATCAAGAGGTTTTTCATCCTCAAAGGCACCCAGAAAGCTAGAAAGGAACAGAGGGAAATGTCCCGACTCCAGGAAAAGATGCAGAATCTGCTCCGGCTGCAGTCGATGGGGGTCGATGTCAAGGAGGAGCTCCAAGAGGTGAAGGGCCAGCAAGCCTCGCACTTTGCCTCGGAGGCCTCCAAGATCATCTTCCGTTCCAGAGTCCGCTCCGTGGAGCAGGATGAGACGTGCTCACGTTTCTTCTTCCAAAAGGTACACAGAGAGCGCTCTGTGATCAGCAGCCTGAAGGAAGAAGACGGCTCAGTAAAGTCATCACGGTCCGACATTCTGAGGATCAGCAAATCCTTTTATGCCAGACTGTATGACGTGAAGCCCACGGACAGCACGGCCTCCCAGTCCTTCCTGTCCTCTATCACGGAGGTCCTAGACCACAGTACGCGGGAGAGCCTAGACAAACCGCTAACTCCTGACGAACTGACTAAGGCCCTCGAGTCCTTCGAGAAGAGTAAAACCCCCGGAAGCGACGGCCTGCCGGCGGAGTTGTATTCGGCTCTGTGGGACTTGATCGGCCCAGACCTGCTAGAAGTGTACGAGAGTATGCTCCTGGCCGGCAGCATGTCAGAATCCATGAGGAAAGGCATCATCACCCTCATCTACAAGCACAAGGGGGAAAGGGAGGAAATTAGAAATTGGCGACCCATTTCACTGTTGAATATGGACTATAAGATTCTGTCCAAGGTCATCGCCAACCGGGTCAAATCCGCTCTGGAATTGGTGATTCACCCTGACCAGACCTGCTCTGTGCCAGGCAGGAAGATCTCTGACAGCCTGGCGCTGCTCAGGGATACGATTGCCTATGTACAGGACAGGGGTGTGGATACCTGCCTCATCAGCTTGGATCAGGAGAAGGCCTTTGACAGAATATCGCACACCTACATGGGGGATGTGCTCTCCAAAATGGGCTTTGGGGAGGGAATTCGAAATTGGATCCAACTGCTCTACACTAACATCAGTAGCGCAGTCTCAATCAATGGGTGGGAAACAGATAGCTTTCCGATTAAATCTGGAGTCAGGCAGGGCTGCCCTCTCTCGCCTGTCCTTTTTGTGTGCTGCATAGAACCCTTTGCCGAGTCCATCAGGAAGGATCCGGGCATAAGAGGAGTGACGATCCCAGGCAGTGGAGGCACTCAGGTAAAAGCCTCCCTGTACATGGACGACGTCGCCGTCTTCTGCTCGGATCCGCTGTCGGTGCGCAGACTGATGCACGTCTGCGACCAGTTCGAACTGGCCTCGGGAGCCAAGGTAAATCGTGGGAAGAGCGAGGCCATGTTCTTTGGGAAGTGGGCTGACCGATCCTTTGTCCCCTTCACTGTCAGGGCTGACGGCCTGAAGGTGCTGGGGATATGGTTCGGAGGGACCGGGGCATGCGTTAGAAACTGGAAGGAGCGAGTGGCTATGGTGAAAAGGAAACTGGGCATGTGGGAGCGACGCTCCCTCTCCATTGCGGGTAAGAACCTGGTCATCAGGTGTGAGGTACTCTCGCTGTTGCTGTACGTGGCGCAGGTCTGGCCCATTCCACACTCCTGCGCGATGGCGATCACTCGAGCCATCTTCCGCTTTATCTGGAGGTCGAAAATGGATCGTGTCTGCAGGGACGCGATGTACAAGCCTCTAGATAAAGGGGGAAAAAACGTGCCCAACATCGCCCTCATACTGATGGCCACCTTTGTGTGCGGCTGCATCAAGCGGTGCGTAGACCCTCAGTACGCAAACACCAAGTGTCACTACGTGCTGAGGTTCTACCTGTCCCCGGTGTTGCGAAGGATGGGTCTGGCCACGCTGCCGCGGAACGCTCCAAGTAGTTGGACCGTGCCGTACCACCTGTCCCTGGTGGAAAAATTTATGCAGAAAAACACCTTTGACCACAAGTCCATCAGGCAGTGGTCAGCACGTAACGTCCTAGAGGCCCTGAGGGATAAGGAGAGGGTGGACCCTGTGGGATGGTTCCCCGAGCAGACTGTCAAAGTCATTTGGCAGAATGCCTCATCGCCAGAACTTTCCAACAAGCACCAAGACGTAGCTTGGCTGGTGGTGAGAAAGGCCCTCCCCGTCAGATCCTTCCTACACGCCAGGAGTCTCACCCCCTCTGCACGA